>NW_026575989.1:0-20072 GCF_028641065.1 Leucoraja erinaceus | reverse complement strand
ACCTTCAGGGAGCTATGCACAGTTATTCCTAGATCCTTCTGTTCAACTGCATTCCTCAATTCCTCGCTACCTGTTCCTCAACAGGTAGAAAGACCTGTTTCAAAGTACGTTATGCCTTTCACTTTCACAGTTTTTCCATTCTGCTTTGTTCTCTCTAACTGCCTATCGGTTAAAAACGTCTATGCGATTCCTATCACTTGGTTTACGTGGCTGCAAAGGACAGAATGTTTCCTTTGCATGCCCGCTCCATTTACCCCTCTGTAGGCAAAATACTGGCTACTTGCGTTTCCATTGATACCAAATAATCTAATGGTCTAACGCAATCTTTTCATTGCAACGTTCAATTTCAAGGAGTTCTTTTAGTTTATTGGCCCGTATCGATTTGCTGACCGGTACGTGATTTGAAATCAGTTCTGGAATCAATAGGGGGGTTGCAGGCAAGGTCACTAGGTCATAGGACTTGACGCACGGAGCCGCTCAATCCATCTGGAGGTCATCAGTAACTTCCGGTATATGTTATTAATGCTAGAAACGCGTACTTTCCTACCTGTTAAAAACCGCCAAAATGTTGAATTTTTGCGCTGTAAAAAATTGTGGAAGTCGGGGTAAGCGTGAGAGACATCTATCCAACTTCAGAATTCCAAAAGTGAAGCGAAATGAAGGTAAAGAGAAGCGAGAGCTGAAGGGACAACAGCAGCTAAAGTGCTTGGTGAACATTGGCCGTGCAGATATCGGAATTGAAAATATTGGGAATTATCGCGTTTGCTCACTGCATTTCATCAACAGTAAGGCATTATTTGTGTTTTTTCTTGATTCCTTTGGTATCTAAAAAGTCTCAGAAGTGATAAATCTGGCTGTAAATTTTTCTTCAGATGCGTTTTCTTTTTGTATGTAAAAACCCACTTGAGAACCATGGGCGATTTTTAAATTTTACAGCCAGATTTATCACTTCTGAAACGTTTTAGATGCCAAAGGAATCAAGAAAACCACAAATAATGCCTTAGTTGATGAAATGCAGTGAGCAAACGGCCAAGCACTCTGGCTGGTGTCGTCTCTTCAGCTCTCGCTTCTATCTACCGTCATTTCTCCTCACTTTTGGAATTCTGAAGTAGGCTAAATGTCTCTCACGCTTATCCCGATTTCCATAATTATTTACAGCGCAAAAATTGACCACTTCAGCGGGTTTTAACGGGCCCGCTACGCTGGAAACAATGATCAGTGCCTACCTGTAGTTCATCGCGTGTACTCCACTTGGCGTAGCGTAACAACAGTATGAGCCGTGACCCGACTGCCGTGAAACCTCCCTATAACACCAAGTAAAAACCAATTAATTTATTGTCTGTGTAATTTAATTACTGTAATTAGATAGAACCCAACCGGCTTTAATGGTGACTGGACCACGTTCATAACGTGATTACTGAGTGAAAACTGATGAATTAATTTCAGGCCGTGAGTAATGAGGTCAACGATTTGAATCGCGGTAAGTTTATGATTCTACACAAAAATGCTGGAGAAACTCAGCGGGTGCCATCGAATACCTTCGATTTTCCAACATCTGCAGTTCCTTCTGAAACAACACAACAACAAAAATATGATTCTGACCATTATTAATGTGTACGGAGTTGGCGAGGTTTGAGAAGGGTGGGTTCAGTTTCCAGAGTCAACATGTTTATCACAAGGGGAACTGTAATTAAATGTCGCAATCTGTTTGCTCGATTTTAAAAATAGAAGTTCTAACCCATATTGCTACCTCCCCGTGGAGTACCGGTAGGGTATAAATTACACATTTGAGGACGGTTTGTCACGGAGCGCTATTCAAATAAGTAATTTCGCCCCAGTGTGTTCATCGCCTCAGACAGAGAAAATGCTCGAAATTTTCAACAGAGTCAAGAAAATATATTACTTTACCCTTGTCGTTATTGGAGTACCTGGTAGGTTGATAATAAGAATTGAAGTCCAATACATCTCCGCGTGAGCTGCTCGATTGTAATCACAATGTTGGATAATGTTATGGAGATAGTTTTCGCGCCGTGATACCTAGAGGCTAGTCGTAGTACGGAGATTAACGTGAACACAGTAGCTACAGCTTCGTAAAATTGGTGCAGGAAATGAGATAGGAATTTGCTCAGACAGATTCAGATTCAGATTCAATTTTAATTGTCATTGTCAGTGTACAGTACAGAGACAACGAAATGCATTCGCGCCAGACACTCTCCTAAATCATCCAAACTGCACGTTCGTGAACTGGACACAGGCGGTGGGGCGGCTCTTGAAAACTACAAGGTACTTCTGCAGAAACGTGCAAAGTGACTGCATTTACGGATCCCGCGATAAATGTTCGGACGTGAACTACTGGTGGCGCTTATTTCCGTGCTGTTGAAATGGTCGTTCTTCACGGTGATGTCTGTGTAGTAAAGGCGAGTATCTGCCTTGTTGTGTACAGTTCCTACACGATGTATCAACTGTGCGCTAGTTATGGGGAAATGAATATACTCAGTGGTGGACAAGAAAACAATGAGACGGTGGGAACTGTCATAGAGTGATACAGTGTGGAAACGGGTCCTTCGGCCCAACGTTGCCATGACCCTTTGTGTGAAATAGTTGCCTCTCACATTCCTATTAAATCTTTTCCCCTTCACCTTAAACATTGGTCCTCGATTCACCTACTCTGGGCAAGAGACTCAGTGCATGTACCCGATCTATTCCGCTCATGATTTTATAAGATTACCACTAAAATTATCCTCCTGCTCTCCAAGGAATAGAGTCACAGCCTACTCGACGTATCTGTATAGCTCGGACCCTCTAGCCCTGGCAACAATCTTCCCTGCGGCTGCCACACTACTCAACAATGTACCTCGGTGACTGCCAATCCCCCCCCCCCCCCCCCCCCCCCCCCCCCCAACAAAACACTCCTCCCACAGGAAAAACACCATGACTGTATGCATGTAAATAGATTTATTTATTGAAATCATAATCTATGTCGCTCTTCCAGGGAGATGCTAACTGCATTTCGTTGCCTCTGTACTGTACACTGACAATGACAATTAAAGTTGAATCTGAATCTGAAATCTTCCCTGTACAGTTCCTACACTCCAGCTTTCCTGTAACATGGAGCCCAGAACTGAACACAATACTCTAAATGCAGTAACGTCTTCTACAACTGCAATGTGACCTCCCAACTCATGTCCCTCGACTAGAAACTGAACTCCACCGCGTATAAAACAGCAAATCAAGTTCTGTGCTTGCTTGGGTGAGCGGCTCACACCCGATAAGCCCAAGCATCATATTATCCGTATTTTCCCAGTTAATTATTTGTGACGAGTTGCCACGGTAATCAGTGCTGGTGTCTGGGGTTTACAATTGGTTGATCTGTCTTGTATGGAGATATAAAAGAAGTGGATATTAAATCTAGTGACAATAAAAGATATATATGTTGCGAAAAGGGCATAAGGAGGCACAAATGGAATATGGATAAGTTAATGGAGTGAGGAAAGATTGGCAAACGGAGCACAATGTGGCGAATGGTGAAATCATATTTGCAGCAGAATTTAAATAAGTATTTAAACACTTATTTAAATTCTGCAGCCAGAGTCGGGAAATTGCTTGTCTGTGCCATACGCAGGAATCTAGATGTTCTTATCACTGATATAGACCATAGAACAACTGTAGGCTGGGACTCTGGGTCGGCAGCAGCGCGATGAGGCAGCGCTACCGGCCACATCGCTATGATGCTTTAAATGTAGCGCTACCAGCTACAGCGCTATCAGCCACGGACTGTTCGGACAAAGCTCTTATAACATGTAGCTGGGACATGTGGGCCGGCGTGGGCAAGTCGGGCCGAAGGGCCTGTTTCCAAGCTGTATCACTCTATGACTCCACGATTCCGTAACAATACAGCACAAGAAGAGGCTCTTCGTTCCACAATGTCTGTACCAAACGGGAAGCCAAGTTAAAATAATCTCCCCCGGCTGCATGTGAACCGTAGCTCCCCATCCCCTGCATATCTACGCACCTATTTAATAGCCATCTAAATGCTACGATCGCATCTGGTTCCACTATCACCCCAGGCTGCGCGTTTCAAGCATCCACCGCTCTGTGTGTAAAATAACACCCGCACATCTCTTTTCAACTTTACTCACCTCAACTTCTAAACTATCCCCTCTAGTCTTTGACCCTTCCACCTTGCCAAACAGATGTGAACTGTCTACCCAATCTATGCCTTTCAACTTTGAAAACTCCCAACCTCAGGCAGATATAAATAAATTCTTGATTAGAACGGGTGTCAAGTGTTATTGGGGAGAAAACAGGAAATATGATTATGAGGCAGAGATTAGCCATGATTGAATGGCGGAGTAGACTAGATGGGCCGAATGGCCTAATTCTACTAAAACTTGTGAACTTGAGAACCTGGACGTTCCAAAGAAAACAAATCACGTTTGTCCAATCTCTCTTTAGGGCGGCACAGTGGCGCAGCGGTAGAGTTGCTGCTTTACACACACAGCGCCAGCCACCCGGCTACGGGCGCTGCCTACACGGAGTTTGTACGTTTCTCCCTGTGACCGTGTGGGTTTTCTCCGGGTACTCCTATTGTGTGGGATAGTACGGGTGATCGCTTGTCGAAGGGCAAAGGCGCCTATTTCCGCGCTGTATCTATAAAGTCTAAAGTATCTCTGATATAATAACAATAAGCAAAGGGTCCGTAAAGAGAGTTTGGAAGGGATGAGGAAAGATAGCAGAATGGTATCAAATTGTTCGATCATTTGAACGTAAAAGCACCTATACTTCAGGCATATATGTCATGTGAGTACAGACCAGGATACAGTACATTCGTCGTCTTATCAGTTAAATTATATGCACACGTTGAAAGAAACCGAGAGATTGTCTACTAAACTAACAGTTGGAGGAGATTGTTGTCATAGTCATAGTGTCATAGAGTGATACAGCGTGGAAACAGATCCCTCGGCCCAACGCCCACACCGGCCAACAATGTCCCAGCTACACTCGTCCCACCTGCCCGCGTTGGGCCCATTTCCCTCCAAACCTGTCCTATCCATGTAAGTGTCTAACTGTTTCTTAAATGTTAGGATAGTCCCTGCCTCAACTACCTCCTCTGGCAGCTTGTTCCGTACACCCACCACCCTTTGTGTAAAAAAAGTTACCCTTCAGATTCCTATTGAACCTTTCTCCCTTCACCTTAAACATCCTCTGGTCCTCGATTCTCCTACTCCGGGCAAGAGACTGCATCAACCCGATCTATTCCTCTCATGATTTTATACAGCTTGTCTTTTGAGACAAGACACTGGTTCACATTGGTTCTAAAGAGGAACGCGGGAAAAGAAATGAGGTGCAACTGGAAGCTGGGGAATAATATCGGAAGTTAAAAATCAGGACCTGAAGGTCTAGAAACGCACTTTGGTAGATAAATACCTGGTGCGTAACGACACCATGGTGCATTTGAAAGTAATTGCAGGGCCCAGAGCAAAGAAACTGATATCATGGGCAGACACGGGCGAGGTGTTCCTAGACTGGAAGCGCCTAAAGGCATCCCTCTATGTAAGGAGAGCTGCAAGAAGATGGCTGGTATCTACAGACAGGTGAGCCTAAAATTAGCGGTGTTCAGTATATTGCAGAGGCTCTGGGAGACGAGGCAGGATTTACATTCATTTGCAAAGGCAAGGTTATTTAGGAATAGTCAACATGGTCTTGTGCTTGGGCCATCTGATGTCGCGAATTGGATTGAATGATTCCAACTGTGCTACATTAATAATAATAATAATACATTTTATTTATGGGCGCCTTTCAAGAGTCTCAAGGACACCTTACAAAAATTTAGCAGGTAGAGGAAAAACATGTAAGGGGAATGAAATAAATAGTAGAGACATGACTAGTACACAAAGTAAAGACAGAATTCAATTCAAAACACAATATGAGGCAATTAAAGCACAGATGAAAAGGGAGGGGGGCGTGGGGCAAAGGATAGGCAGAGGTGAAGAGATGGGTCTTGAGGCGGGACTGGAAGATGGTGAGGGACACGGAATTGCGGATCAGTTGGGGGAGGGAGTTCCAGAGCCTGGGAGCTGCCCTGGAGAAGGCTCTGTCCCCAAAACTGCGGAGGTTGGACTTGTGGGTGGAGAGGAGACCGGCTGATGTGGATCTGAGGGACCGTGAGGGTTGGTAGGGGCAGCACAGAGGAGCCAAAGCAATTAATACGCGACTGTTCAGGTGGAGATTTGGGCTGGGCAAACAGCCTGAGCATCAGAGAGGGGAAAGCAGTGTTTAAGAAGGAACTGCAGATGCTGGAAAATCGAAGGTACACAAAAATGCTGGAGAAACTCAGCGGGTGCAGTAGTATCTGTGGAGCGAAGGAAATAGGCAACGTTTCGGGCCGAAACCCTTCCTCACACTGATGGGGGGGGGGGGGGGGGGGGGGGGGGGGGGGGGGGGGGGGGGGGAGGGGGGGGGGGGGGGGGGGGGGGGGGGGGGGAGACAGCCCGGGAACAGAACAGTTTTAAACATTTGTCAGCAGGACAAGGCAATGGAAGAAACGTGATCTAACAGTCTCTTCTGTATTCTCTCCCTTCATGTTGACAGTGAATTTAGTGGCGATCATCATCTTGTCCCGAGGACAGTGCGGCATCTCCCGCTGCACCACTCGCTACCTGGTGGCCATGGCAGTGACAGATCTGTTGACCATTATTACCGAGGTCATGCTGTATCAGATTAGTTATCATTACTTCCCGGGCTCTGTCCTGAATGTCACGCCCATGTGCAGCGTTGTCCGGGTGCTGAGACGCGCTGCCATCGACTGCTCCGTCTGGTTCACCGTCGCGTTCACCTTTGATCGATTTGTCGCCATTTGTTGCCAGAAGCTGAAAACAAAATATTGCAGCAGGGAAACGGCCGCGATTGTGCTGTCAACGACCGGGTTGCTGCTCTGCTTAAAAAACATCCCCCACTACTTTACTGTGAATCCTATTGCAATAATCAACAATGTACCGTGGGGCTGTAATCCCAAATTAAGTTTTTACACCACGCCTCTGTGGGTGGGATTTGACTGGTTTGATACCATTTTAAATCCATTGCTGCCGTTCGTATTAATCCTATTGTTTAACGCTCTGACGGGCAGATATGTGCTAGTGGCCAGCCGGATCCGTAAGGGACTGAGGGGTGAGGCAACAACAGAGAACCGCACTGACCCAGAGATGGAGAGCAGGAGAAGATCGGTCATTTTACTTTTCACGCTATCCGCCAGTTTTATCCTCCTCTGGACGGTGACAGTCATAGAATTTTTATATTATACCGCCACAGGAAAAATCCCTGGTGATTTCACTGTGTCTGAGTATATACTTGCAATAGTCGGCGTTATGCTGCTGAATTTAAACTGCTGCACCAACACATTTGTTTACGTGGTGACTCAGTCCAAGTTTAGAGAACAGATCGTCAGTGCGATGAAATATCCGGTGACCTCAATTCGTCGAGTCATGAATAAACTGATCAGGAACTGATCTCCTCCCCAGACTTCTTTGAGAAATGAAATGTCCAAGGTGACGGCCCATCGTTTAACCGCAGTTGAATATTCACTGATATAGATGATGAGATGTATGTGAGGCCACGCCACCCACTGTCTTGGACCAGAACCTCATTATCTCTTGTTGTCATAAGGTCATAACAGATAGGAGTAAGAATTAGGCCATTCGACCCATCAAGTCTACTCCGCCATTCAATCATGGCTGATCTATCTCTCCCTCCTAACCCTGTTCTCCATAACACCTGACACTTGCACAAATCAAAAATCTACTCATCTCCGCCTTAGAAATGTCCACTGACCTGGCATGCACATGGTTCACTTCACTCAATTCCCTGATCCACAAACTAGAGTTCTCCTCCCCTCTGTGACTGGAGTTCTGCAGCATCCTCTCTCGCTGCTTCCCCACTGTGTTCTGTACTGTACCTATTGATAACTCTAGTGTCCCTCTCCCCTGACTCTCAGTCTGAAGAAGGGCCTCAATAGCAATGAAGATGAGGACGATGCCTGCCCTGCTGAGTTACCACAGAATCTTGTGTCTATCCTTGGTAGAAACCAGCATCTGCAGTACTTTTTATTGCCTTTTTTTAAAACCAGTCTAGCCACTTCTGTACCCAACGTAATGGCATCCTTCCTATGGTAGGGTGACCAGAACGCATATAGTACTCCAATTGCGGTCACATGGAGTAATGGAGCCTTACAGCTCTTCCAACATGCCCACGTCGACCAAGGTGCCCCATCTACACTAGTGCCACATGCCAAGCTTGGCCCATATCCCTCTACACCACTACTACCCATGTACCTGTCCAAATGCCCCATAAATGTTGTGACAGTACCTGCCTCAACTACTTACTCGTTCCATAAATCCACCACCACCCAGTTGTCCCTCAGTTTGCGATTAAATAGCTCCCCTCTACCATAAGTGATAGGTCATACGTGATAGGAGCAGAATTAGGCCATTCGGCCCTTCATGTCTATACCGCCATTCAATCATGGCTGATCTATCTCTCCCTCCTAACCCCATTCTCCTGCCTTCTCCCCATAACCCCTGACACCCACACTATTCAAAGGGCGAAAGGGACAGCTGGCAAGCGGTAAACTTGTATAGGTGAGGTAGCAGGTGTAAAGGGACAACATGTTCCTCTTACTGTGAAGGGCAAGGCTAGCAGGTTTCGACAATCTTGCTGACAAGAGATGATGAAGGTCTGATCAGGTAAAAGATGGCCGCATGCGATGTATTTAGGCAATTGCAATCAAGCGAATCCCCCCGCGGGTATAAGGAGTGCAGGACTATACTTGTGTAGGATAGATAGATATGATAGATATGCCATTTATTGTCACTATACATGTACAATGAGATTAAAAGCAGCTCGTACTCAGTGCATACATATAACTTAGTACAAAAAACAAGAAACAGAAAACTAAACAAAAGGGGGGGGGGGGGGGGGGGGATAGGTGCACAATTCTGCGGCGCTATATACATATCTATAAAGGCAAAATGGTGAAGGATGAATAGGTAGTATTCTTAGGCAGATGTTTAAAGATTATATTAAATATTATTATAATTTTTTTTTAAATATTAAAAATTACAGTTACAATACACATCACAGTTCCAAATTTCAGTACATGGATAGAATAGATGGAAGTCCGAGTGTTGGGCTGTGAAGTCAGTGCATGTGTGAATTAAGAGTAGTTATGACTTTCGGGAAACAACTATTCCTGAGTCTATTTGTCCTAGATTTGATGCACCTATAGCGCCTTCCAGAGGGCAGCAGGTCGAACAGTCCAAACGCAGGATGGGAGCTGTCCTTGATGATATTCTTTGCCCTGCTAAGGCAGCGGGAGGTGTAAATATCCATCAGGGAGGGGAGAGGGCAACCAATGATCTTCTGTGCTGTCCTAGTTACCCTCTGAAGCCTCTCCCTGTCTGCCATGGTGCAGCTGCCGTACCATGCTGTAATGCAGTATGTCAGCAGGCTCTCGATGGACGAGCGGTAGAAGGTCAGCAGCAGGTTAGAGTCCAGGTTGTGCTTCCTGAGGACCCTCAGGAAGTGCAGCCGCTGCTGAGCCTTCTTGATGACCGCTGTCGTGTTGTCTGTCCAGGAGATATCAGCAGAGATAAGGACGCCGAGAAACCGGAAGGTGTTGACCCTCTCCACACACTCGCCGTTGATGTGTAGGGGGACTAAGTCGGTGCTGTGCCTCCTGAAGTCGACAATGAGCTCTTTTGTTTTCCTGGTGTTCAGAGCCAGATTGTTTTCTGAGCACCAGGTTGTCAACTTCAGGACTTCCTCTCTGTAGGCTGCCTCGTCTCCCTTTGAAATAAGTCCGACCACAGTAGTGTCGTCAGCAAATTTGACGATGCGGTTGTTGTTGTGGGCCGGACTACAGTCGTAGGTGTAGAGACAGTATAGGAGGGGGCTTAGCCCACAGCCCTGTGGGGAACCGGTACTCAACCTGCGAGTGGAGGAGAGGTGGGGGCCGAGTCTCACAGTCTGGGGCCGGTTGGTGAGGAAATAACCAAGTGTGACCAATTTATCAATGAGAATGTCTGGAATGATTGTGTTGAAAGCTGAGCTATAATCTACAAAGAGCATCCGGACGTAGCTCTGCCGCTGCTCCAGATGGCTCAGCACAGAGTGGAGAGCTACGGTAATGGCGTCTTCCGTGGATCTATTTTGGCGATAAGCGAATTGGTGGGGGTCGAAGTCTGGTGGTAGATAGTCCTTGATGTGCTGGAGGACCAATCTCTCAAAGCATTTCGTGATTACCGGAGTGAGGGCCACAGGACGGTAATCATTTAGGCTGGTGATGGGAGACTTCTTCGGCACTGGGACGATTGTGGCTGATTTTAGGCAGGACGGAATAACTGCCTGGTCCAGGGAGAGGTTGAAAATTCTGGTGAAGATGGCAGTGAGCTGGTGGGCACACGCTTTGAGCACCTTACCAGGTACTCCATCTGGGCCGGTAGCCTTCTTGGGGTTCACTGCCAGGAGCACCCGTCTGACATCGTGCTCCCAGACAGTGAGTGGGGTAGTACAGGAGCTAGGTGAGGGTGGGAACAGGGCTGTAGCAGGTGGGTGCTGCTGAAGCAGGACAGAAGCGGGAGAAGAAACAATTTAGCTTTTCTGCCAGCGGCACACTGAGGTCTTCTGACTTTGTGGCACAGCCTCTGTAGTTGGTAATGTCTTGTATGCCCCGCCATACCTCCCGTGCATTATTGCAAGGCAAGTGGGACTCTATGCTCCTCCTATGGTCCGCCTTGGCTTTTTTAATACCACATTTCAGATCGGCTCGAGCAGCCCTGTACAGAGCTCTGTCACCTGACCCGAAGGCAGCATCGCGGGCTCTGAGGAGTGTGCGGACCTGGCTGGACATCCAGGGTTTCTGGTTTGGGAAAACCCGAATGTTTTTGTCCACAGTCACGTTTCCGATGCAGAACTTGATATAGTCCAGCACCGTTTCTGTGAGAGTTTCCAGATCCTGGTGTTCGAATATGTCCCAGCTTGTCTGTGTAAAGCAGTCCTGTAGATTGGAGAGTGCATTTTTAGGCCAGGTTGTAACAGACTTTATGGTGGGCCTGGCACTGCGTCTGAGGGGGGTGTAGGCTGGAGAGAGCAGGAGGGAGAGAGGAAACCAGGAGGGTGAAAAGAGGATGTGAAACCGAGCTGGTAAGCGAGGTAAATGAAAACCTGAGGAGATAGGGTGTTGAAAGGGTGGCTAGAGAATAATAGATCCCCTTAAATATCAACATTGTGGGCTTTCAATAGCACCATAAGAAAGGAGGAGGGAGAGATGAATGGGTATTTATTATCCGTTTCTGCCTAGCTGGGATTGATTGAAGCTAAGGAAGAGAGATATATGAGTTGTCGGCAGCTACATCATATAGTAATTGACAAAGCAGAGTTAATGGTGAGTTTAAAGCACATTACAACGGACAGGTCTTCGGGGCCTGAGCGCGTCCATCCTTAGACTTTGTGAAATGCCAGTGAAGAAGTTGCGGATGCCCTTGCAAATACAGTATATTTGTATTATCAGTAACAACAGCTGTAGTTGCGGGAGATTGTGGAGCGGATAATGTTGTTACAGGGTTTAAGAAGGGCAGTAGGGGCATGCCGGGGACCTATGGGCGTGAGCCTGACAATAGTGGTGCAATAGGAAGGAACTGCAGAAGCTGGTTTAAACCGAAGATAGACACAAAATGCTGGAGTAACTCAGCGTGACACGCAGCACTTCTGGAGGGAAGGAATGGGTGACCTTCGGGTTGAGACCCTTCTTCAGTAAGTTGTCGGATGAGATATGTCGTGGTAGGATGGGCCCACATTTGGATCAGCATGGACTGGCTAGAGATGGCTCAATGGACGTTAGCAAGTCCTTTGACAAAGTCCCGCAAGCTGAGCTTGTCTGAAAAGACGACTGCCCAGTTTGATTCCTGGTTTGTTGTTTGACACGGTGTTGTCCAGGCAGGCTCAGTGTCGGGGGGGTCATGATGATTCAGGGCAATGATTGGAGGAGGGAGGTGTCGGTCAGAGGTGGAAGTAGGGAGGTGGGACTGAGTATAGAGCGCGGTGATTGGAGGAGGGAGACCTCCTGGTGGAACAAAGATCATAGAGCGGAGCTTGAATTGGCCCGTAGGGGTGGATATTTTCTCTGGGCTTCTATGCACTTTCTTTACTTCCTCGTCCTTTTCTGGCCACCCCTTGGTGCTCCGTTTTGCCATCCAGCGGTGAGGGGGTCACAGAAACAGACAATAGGTGCAGGAGTAGGCCATTCGACCCTTTGAGCCAGCACCGCCATTCAATATGATCATGGCTGATCATCCTAAATCAGTACCCCATATCCCTTGATTCCGTTAGCCCGAAGAGCTAAATCTAACTCTCTCTTGAATATACCCAGTGAATTGGCCTCCACTGCCGTATGTGGTAGAGAATTCAACAGATTCACAACTCTGGGTGAAAACGTTTTACCTCATCTCAGTCCTAAATGGCCAACCCCTTATTCTTAAACTGTGACCCCCGGTTTTGGACTCCCCCAACATCGGGAACATGTTTCCTGCATCTAGCCCGTCCAATCCCTTAAGAATTGTATATGTTTCTATAAGATCCACTCTCAGCCTTCTAAATTCCAGTGAATATAATCCCAGCCGACCCATTCTTTCATCGTGTGTCAGTCCCGCCATCCCGGGTATTAACCGGGTGAACCTACGCTGCACTCCCTCAATAGCAATAATGTCCTTGCTCAAATTAGGAGACCAAAAACTGCACACGATACTCCAAATGTGGTCTCACCAGAGCCCTGCACAACAGCAGTAGGACCCCCTTGCTCACCAGTGAAGGTCTCTACATGGGCATCCTCCCCATTACACCTGGATGCGCGGTGGAGAGTATTGCACAGAGCCGGACCGTCCAACCGCTCTTTGAGTCAGTTCCTGGACCTCTGCAGCCAGGAGGAGACCGTGTACGTGGGCGTGTGAGGTTTCAGCCCCTCTGAATATTTGAAGGGACTGCTCCTCAGATTCTGATTATATTTCAACCCCACTTGTCTTCGTTGGGCGATGATCGGAATGCAGGTGGGTTGATCGGGAGACCTCTTGGTCGGTTTGCTGCCACGCTGGTCATTCGTGGATCAGTGCGACGGGAAACTGAGGCCAGTCGGACTACCTGCCTCTCTTCCGGGCTAACATCCACGCTCCGGTATCCCTGGTGAGGGAGCATGCAGTGTTCACGGGTTTTCCGGATCAGCTGTGCGTCGCAGGCTCTGCCTGGTTTTGACATACAAATAAGCAACTCTTTACATTTGTCAGAGTTAAATTCCATTTGCCATTCAATGGCCTGCCTTCCCAACTGACCCAGATCTTGGAAGTTTAGATTACCTTCCTGACTATCTACCATACCACCTACTTTGGTGTCATCTGCAAATGTACGAACAATGTTACTTGCATTATCACCCAAATCATCACTGTATGTTACAAGCTGCAGCAGACCCAGCAACGACTGCAGCACCATTGGTCACAGGCCTTCATTCAGAAAAAAAAAACAATCCTCCGTCTAGATTTTGGTAATAACCATATAACAATTACAGCACGGAAACAGGCCATCTCGGCCCTTCTAGTCCTTCCCGAACACTTACTCTCACCTAGTCCCATCTACCTGCACTCAGACCATAACACTCCATTCCTTTCCCGTCCATATGCCTATCCAATTTATTTTTAAATGATAAAATCGAACCTGCCGCCACCAGCTCATTCCACACAGCTACATCTATCTGATTAAAGATGTTCCCCCTCATGTTACCCGTAAACTTTTGTCCCTTAATTCTTAAATCATGTCCTCTTGTTTGAATCTTCCCTATGGAAAAAGCTTATCCACGTCAACTCTGTCTATCCCTCTTGTAGACAGGCAACAGACACGCTATGTGATCCAAAGTCATCTTTAATCAGCACATAGACTTTAACAGCATAAAGGATTGTTAGATGTCAGGACATCCTAACTGCTGCTCGAACAGAGCAGTGCCGGAAGCAAATGTTAATATAAACGTTATAGTGGGGTGGGGTTAGTGATGCTAACTTATATGTGATTGGTTGACATGCATAATCAATCTACATTCTTCCCCCTAAAGACTAAGTGTAAAAGGGCACCCATGCCATGAAGTTAAATGTACTCGCCATATCTATCTGGCGGTCTACTGACATGGCCCGAGCACGTGCGGACCAAACCCTCTCCTCCCTCTCCTGAAAGATGAGGCGGAGAGCCCGGAGGTGAGAATTGCGTGGGAGAGGCTTGTGGTGACCGAAAGGGGAAACATGCAGGAGGGGAGACCCTGTGGTTAGTCATGACCGCGGGATGTGGAGGGGTGTAAGGCATGCGGGGACGGGTGGGAGACATGGCAGCGGGCGGCTGGGACGGGAGCGGTGGAGCATAGGGACCGGCTGGTGGTGGACGAGGTTCCTGCACAGCAAGCAGATGTTGTCGACTTCACCCGTATACCGCTCCGTCACAGTCCACGAGGTAGGATCGTGGTTCGTCAGCCAGGTTAACAATAGTGCCCAGACAGGAAAGCCCAGTTGAGGTTTGTAAACGGACGACCTGGCCCGGCAGTAGAGGCTCAAGTGGTTTGCTGGATCTGTCGTATGATCGTTTCTGGATGTCATGCTTCTCCTGGATACGTTTCTGGACGGTGGCAGGATTCAGCACCCGAGGGACCAGCTGGTGTTGGCGATCTGGACATAAGTCGCTGGGCTGGCGATCCCAGGGTTCCGTCTCTGGAAATATTTCTGAGCTTCAAGAGTTCGAGATACACGTCTGAGTTTGAAAGGCGTGCTCTCTCTAACAGTTGCTTGGCGCTTCTGACGGCACGCTCAGCGAGTCCATTGCTCCGTGGATACTCGGGGCTGCTCGTGATGTGTTGGAAGTTCCATCGATCTGCGAAAAGCTTGAACACGTGGCTGGTGAACTGTCTACCGCTGTCGGTTTGCAGGCGGACGGGTGAGCCGAAAGTAGAGAAGTGTCTCTTTAATTTCCGGACGACCATCTCAGATGTGAGGGAGGTCAGCGGGTCGAGTTCAAACCAGTTAGAAAAGGAGTCGACTAGAATGAGGTAGTTTTCACTCCCGATGGCCTCAAACCTGATCCAAAGAAAGCTGCAGATGTCGATGGACCCGCTGAAAGAATACCCTGATTTGTTCGACAAACTAGGCAAGCTGCCTATGACCTACAAGATTTCTACTGACCCCAATGTGCAACCTGTCGTCCGAGCCCCACACCGGCATTCACTTCCCATGACAGACAGGGTTCAATCTGAGCTGAAGAACTTGGTCTCCCTGGGCGTGACTGAAGCAGTCAGCGACCCCACCAACTGGGTCTCATCCATGGTTGCCACCTTCAAGAGGGACAAAAATGAAATCCGTCTATGCATCAACCCAAAAGACCTGAACACTGCCATTAAGCGCCCCCCCCCCACCATCTCATTTCTGACACCATGTAGACAGGCAACAGACACGCTATGTGATCCAAAGTCATCTTTAATCAGCATAGACTTTTAACAGCATAAAGGATGGTTAGATGTCAGAGCATCCTAACTGCTGCTCGAACTGAGCAGTGCCGGAAGCAAGTGTTAATATAAACGTTATAGTGGGGTGGGGTTAGTGATGCTAACTGTTATGTGATTGATTGACATGCATAATCAGTCTACACCCTCTCATCATTTTAAACATCTCTATCAAGTCCCCCCTTAACCTTCTGCGCTCCAAAGAATAAAGACCTATCTTGTTCAACCTTTCTCTAACTTAGGTGCTGAAACCCAGGCGACATTCTAGTAAATCTCCTCTGCACTCTCTCTATTTTGTTGACATCTTTCCTATAATTTGGCGACCAAAATTGTACACCATATTCCAGAATTAGCCTCACAATTTGCCTTGTACAATTTTAACATTACATCCCAATTTCTATACTCATTGCTGTGATTTATAAAGGCGAGCATACCAAAAGCTTTCTTTACCACCCTATCTACATGAGATTCCACCTTCAGGGAGCTATGCACAGTTATTCCTAGATCCTTCTGTTCAACTGCATTCCTCAATTCCTCGCTACCTGTTCCTCAACAGGTAGAAAGACCTGTTTCAAAGTACGTTATGCCTTTCACTTTCACAGTTTTTCCATTCTGCTTTGTTCTCTCTAACTGCCTATCGGTTAAAAACGTCTATGCGATTCCTATCACTTGGTTTACGTGGCTGCAAAGGACAGAATGTTTCCTTTGCATGCCCGCTCCATTTACCCCTCTGTAGGCAAAATACTGGCTACTTGCGTTTCCATTGATACCAAATAATCTAATGGTCTAACGCAATCTTTTCATTTCTAGCAACGTTCAATTTCAAGGAGTTCTTTATAAAGGCGAGCATACCAAAAGTTTCTTTACCCGTATCGATTTGCTGACCGGGAGCTATGCACAGTGATTTCTGAAATTCCTCAATTCTGGAATCAATAGGGGGACCTTTTCAAAGTACGTTATGCCTTTCAAGGTCATTCTGGTTCATAGGACTGCCTACGGTTAAAAATGTCTATGCGATTCCAATCCATCTGGAGGCTGCAAAGGAGTAAATTCCCCTTTGCATATATGTTACCCTCTGAAGGCAAAAAACGCGTACTTTCCATTGATACCAAATAATCTAATGGTCTGTTAAAAAACCGCGTTCAAAAGGATGTTGAATTTTTGGCGCTGTAAAAAAGTTGTGGAAGTCGGGGTAAGCGTGAGAGGACGGCTCAATCTATCCATCAGTAACTTCAGAATTCCAAAAACGTGTAGCGAAAAACCGCCAAAAGGTTGAATTTGTGTAAAAAAGAAGTCGAGAAGAGAGACTCTAAGGGACAAAACTGAGCAAATGAAGGTAAAGTGCTTGGTGAACATTGGCCGTGCAGATATCGGAATTGAAAATATTGGGAATTATCGTGTTTGCTCACTGCATTTCATCAACAGTAAGGCATTATTTGTGGTTTTTCTTGATTCCTTTGGTATCTAAAAAGTCTCAAAGTGATAAATCTGGCTGTAAATTTTTCTTCAGATGAGTTTTCTTTTTGTATGTAAAAACCCACTTGAGAACCATGGGCGATTTTTAAATTTTACAGCCAGATTTATCACTTCTGAAACTTTTTAGATGCCAAAGGAATCAAGAAAACAACAAATAATGCCTTAGTTGATGAAATGCAGTGAGCAAACGGCCAAGCACTCTGGCTGGTGTCGTCTCTTCAGCTCTCGCTTCTATCTACTGTAATTTCTCCTCACTTTTGGAATTCTGAAGTAGGTTAAATGTCTCTCACGCTTATCCCGGTTTCCATAATTATTTACAGCGCAAAAATTGACCACTTCAGCGGGTTTTAACGGGCCCGCTACGCTGGAAACAATGGTCAGTGCCTACCTGTAGTTCATCGCGTGTACTCCACTTGGCGTAGCGTAACAACAGTATGAGCCGTGACCCGACTGCCGTGAAACCTCCCTATAGCACCAAGTAAAAACCAATTAATTTATTGTCTGTGTAATTTAATTACTGTAATTAGATAGAACCCAACCGGCTTTAATGGTGACAGGACCACGTTCATAACGTGATTACTGAGTGAAAACTGAAGAATTAATTTCAGGCCGTGAGTAATGAGGTCAACGATTTGAATCGCGGTAAGTTTATGATTCTACACAAAAATGCTGGAGAAACTCAGCGGGTGCCATCGAATACCTTCGATTTTCCAACATCCGCAGTTCCTTCTGAAACAAAACAATAAAAAAAATATGATTCTGACCATTATTAATGTGTACGGAGTTGGCGAGGTTTGAGAAGGGTGGGTTCAGTTTCCAGAGTCAACATGTTTATCACAAGGGGAACTATAATTAAATGTCGCAATCTGTTTGCTCGATTTTAAAAATAGAAGTTCTAACCCATATTGCTACCTCCCCGTGGAGTACCGGTAGGGTATAAATTACACATTTGTCACGGAGCGCCATTCAAATAAGTAATTTCGCACCAGTGTGTTCATCGCCTCAGACAGAGAAAATGCTCGAAATTTTCAACAGAGTCAAGAAAATATATTACTTTACCCTTGTCGTTATTGGAGTACCTGGTAGGTTGATAGTAAGGATTGAAGTCCAATACATCTCCGCGTGAGCTGCTCGATTGTAATCACAATGTTGGATAATGTTATGGAGGTAGTTTTCGCGCCGTGACACCTAGAGACTAGTCGTAGTACGGAGATTAACGTGAAGACAGTAGCTACAGCTTCGTAAAATTGGTGCAGGAAATGAGATAGGAATTTGCTCAGACAGATTCAGATTCAGATTCAATTTTAATTGTCATTGTCAGTGTACAGTGACAGAGACAACGAAATGCATTCGCGCCAGACACTCTCCTAAATCATCCAAACTGCACGTTCGTGAGCTGGACACAGGCGGTGGGGCGGCTCTTGAAAACTACAAGGTACTTCTGCAGAAACGTGCAAAGTGACTGCATTTACGGATCCCGCGATAAATGTTCGGACGTGAACTACTGATGGCGCTTATTTCCGTGCTGTTGAAATGATCGTTCTTCGCGGTGATGTCTGTGTAGTAAAGGCGAGTATCTGCCTTGTTGTGTACAGTTCCTACACGATGTATCAACTGTGCGCTAGTTATGGGGAAATGAAATATACTCAGTGGTGGAAAAGAAAACAATGAGACGGTGGGAACTGTCATAGAGTGATACAGTGTGGAAACGGGTCCTTCGGCCCAACGTTGCCATGACCCTTTGTGTGAAATAGTTGCCTCTCATTCCTATTAAATCTTTTCCCCTTCACCTTAAACATTGGTCCTCGATTCACCTACTCTGGGCAAGAGACTCAGTGCATGTACCCGATCTATTCCGCTCATGATTTTATAAGACCACCACTTATCCTCCTGCTCTCCAAGGAATAGAGTCACAGCCTACTCGACGTATCTGTATAGCTCGGACCCTCTAGCCCTGGCAACAATCTTCCCTGCGGCTGTCACACTACTCAACAATGTACCTCGGTGACTGCCAATCCCCCCCCCCCCCCTCCCCCCACACACAAACACTCCTCCCACAGGAAAAACACGATGACTGTATGCATGTAAATAGATTTATTTATTGAAATCATATTCTATGTCGCTCTTCCAGGGAGATGCTAACTGCATTTCGTTGCCTCTGTACTGTACACTGACAATGACAATTAAAGTTGAATCTGAATCTGAAATCTTCCCTGTACCCCTCCCGTAACATGGAGCCCAGAACTGAACACAATACTCTAAATGCAGTAACGTCTTCTACAACTGCAATGTGACCTCCCAACTCATGTCCCTCGACTAGAAACTGAACTCCACCGCGTATAAAACAGCAAATCAAGTTCTGTGCTTGCTCGGGTGAGCGGCTCACACCCGATAAGCCCAAGCATCATATTATCCGTATTTTCCCAGTTTAATTATTTGTGACGAGTTTGCCACGGTAATCAGTGCTGGTGTCTGGGGTTTACAATTGGTTGATCTGTCTTGTATGGAGATATAAAAGAAGTGGAATTAATCATTGTCGATTGGGGACATGTGGGGACGGCGGTGGGCAAGCGGGCCAAGAAGGGCCTGTTGCCAAGCTGTATCATCTACTATGACTTCACAGATTTCGTAACAATAGAGCCCAAGAAGGAGGCTGCGGTTACCACAAGTATGTACTAAACGGATGAAGCACAGTTTAACAAATCTCCCCCGGGGCGAATGTCGAACCGTAGTCTCCGCACTCCCTGCATACATCGCTACGCACCATTAATGCTCAGCCTTAAATGCTAACGTCGCGATCAGGGTTCACACTAGCACGCCCGGGAGTGGGTCGGTTTCAGGCATCCACCGCTTGTGGGTGTTGTTAGAAATATGCACTCGCAAATGACTGTCTTTTCCAACGTTACACCTCACTTCTAAAGCTCCTCACACTCTAGTCTTTGAACCTTCACCTGGCAAAACAGATGTGAACTGTTAGCCAATCTAGCTTTCAAAACGTCTTGAAAAACTACCAGGCAGATACAGG
>NW_026575988.1:0-7500 GCF_028641065.1 Leucoraja erinaceus | reverse complement strand
GCCATGATTGAATGGTGGAGTAGACTGGATGGGCCGAATGGTCTAATTCTACTCCTGGAACTTAACTCCTGCTCCCTGTCAGCAGCGTGGCCGTTTGTTTCTACTTTTTTTGTTTTTTTTAGTGTGTTTTAAAGTGTGTATTTAATGTTCCTTCGTGTGTTTTGTGTGGGGGGTGGTGTGGGTGGTGTAAGGGGAAAACCGTTTTGGTCGCCTCCTCCATGGAGAGGCGACTTTATCCAGGTCACCTCCTCCGTGGCCTAACATCAAGGATCGGCGCGGCCGTTCCCGGAGACGCGCCCGGGGCTTCAGCTGCGGGCGCAGCGTGGACTCTCGTTGTGGAGCGGGTGAGCCCTCGCTGGGGCTCGCTAGAGGGGAGCGCTCCGTTTCGCTGGCCTGGGGCAGCCGGCAGCCTGAAGTCGCGGCCTGAAGTCACGGTCTGCAGAGTTCCAGCTGGTGCGGCGTCTACAGCTCGTGGGAGACCCGTGGGAGACCCGGGGGAAGAAGAAGCCATCACTGCCAGCCCACGGCCAACTTCTACCGTGGGTCCGGCATGGACTTACCATCACCCCTGGAGGGGAGCTTCAACCATCGGCCCAGCAGTCTACGGTGCTTCTGGCTGTGGCGGACACTTTAAATCTTGGACCGCCGGCCTGCGGCCTACACCAGCCTGAAGCCGCGGCCTCCAGTGGGGAAGAGCCGACTCTGGACTGACTCTGGACTCTGGTCCTGTCCACAGGGGGGAAATGGAGGAGGACTCAGATTCAGATTCAGATTTTAATTGTCATTGTCAGTGTACAGAGACAACGAAATGCATTGTACATTTACACACAGGCAAAGGTGGGTGAAGTGTCTTGCCCCAAGGACACAACGACAGTATGCACTCCAAGCGGGATTCGAACCGGCTACCTTCCGGTCGCCAGCCGAACACTTAGCCCATTGTGCCATCTGTCGTCCCATGCATTAGGGACTGGCCAGGACATTAGGGACTGGCTCAGGACTGGCCAAATGTTGTGCCTTCCACCACAGTGATGAATGAATGCTGTGGTGGATGTTTGTGTTAAATTTTTATTGTGTATTGTGTGTTCATTCTCATTGTACCGCTGCTGACAAATTCATTTCACTTGCACTTTATGTGCAATGTAACGAATAAACCCGTATTGTATTGTAAAGAGGCCCTTCTGCAGTTGTACAGGGCCCTAGTGAGACCACACCTGGAGTATTGTGTGTAGTTTTGGTCCCCTAATTTGAGGAAGAACATTCTTGCTATTGAGGGAGTGCAGCGTAGGTTTACAAGGTTAATTCCCGGGATGGCGGGACTGTCATATGCTGAGAGAATGGAGCGGCTGGGCTTGTACACTCTGGAGTTTAGAAGGATGAGAGGTGATTTTATTGAAACATATAAGATTGTTAAGGGTTTGGACACACTAGAGGCAGGAAACATCTTCTCGATGTTGGGGGAGTCCAGAACCAGGGGCCACATTTAAGAATAAGGAATAAGACATTTAGAATGGAGACGAGGAAACACTTTTTCTCACAGAGAGTGGTGAGTCTGTGGAATTCTCTGCCTCAGAGGGTGGTGGAGGCCGGTTCTCTGGATACTTTCAAGAGAGAGCTAGATAGGGCTCTTGTAGATAGCGGAGTCAGGGGATATGGGGAGAAGGCAGGAACGGGGTACTGATTGGGGATGATCAGCCATGATCACATTGAATGGCGGTGCTGGCTCGAAGGGCCGAATGGCCTACTCCTGCACCTATTGTCTATTGTGATAAACTCAGGTTTTAATTAAATCTTTCACCCAAACACCTTGAACCTGTGTCCCCTGATCCTCGATTCCCCTACTCTGGGCAAGAGACTCTGTGCTTCTACCCGATCTATTCCTCTCATGATTTTATCCATCTCTGTAAGATCTCCCCTCATCCTCCTGCGCTCCAAGGAATAGAGACCCAGCCTACTCAACCTCTCCCTGTAGCTCACACCCTCTAGTCCTGGCAACATCCTCGTAAATCTTCTCTATAACCTTTCCAGCTTTTTTGATCAGCACTGAAACGTCGCTGGAAATAAATACGAATAAAGCCACAGAGGGAATGAAAAATCTCAAGCATTGTCGGAGGAGGTGGTTGAGGCTGGGACTATCCCAACGTTTAAGAAAGAGTTACATGGTACATGGATAGTGCAGGTTTAGAGGGATCTGGGCCAAACGCAGGCAGGTGGGACTAGTGTAGATCATCTCATAAGTGGTAGGAGCAGAATTAGGCCATTCGGCCCATCAAATCTACATTCAATCACGGCTGATCTATCTTTCCCTCCTAACCCCATTCTCCTGCCTTCTCCCCATAACCCCTGACACCCGCACTAATCAAGAATCTATCTATTTCTGCCTTAAAAATATCCACTGTCTTGGCCTCCACAGCCGTCTGCGGCAAAGAATTCCACAGATTCACCACCCACTGACTAAAGAAATTCCTCCTCATCTCCTTTCTAATAAAGTTCTTTAATTCTGAGGCTGTGCCCTCTAGTCCTAGACTCTCCCACTAGTGGAAACATCCTCTCCACATCCACTCTATCCAGGCCCTTCACTATTCTGTGTTTCAATGAGGTCCCCCCCCCATTCTTCTAAACACCAGTGGGTAGAGGGCAGTTTGAGTGTAGCTGGGACATGTTGGTCGGTGTGTGGGTAAGTTGGGCCAAAGAGTCACTTGTTCACAAGTTACTGGAGTAGAATTAGGCCATTCGGCCCATCGAGTCCACTCCGCCATTCATTCATGGCTGATCTCTGCCTCCTCATCCCGTTTCCCCGTCTTCTCCCCATAACCCTCGACACCCGTTCTAATCAACGTTGCAACAGCATCAACAAACTCATCAGGAAGGCCGGCTCCGTGCTGGGGGCGGAGTTGGAGTTGGATTCACGGGAGGTTGGTCTTGGAGGGGAGGATGCTCCTTAAACTGCAGAGCATCCCGGACAATACAGCTCACCCCCTCCGTGACACACACTGGTCAACCTGAGGAGCACCTTCAGCAACAGACTGGTTCCACCAAGATGCAGCACACAACGCCACAGGAGATCCTTCTTCCCTGTGGCTATCAAACTGTACAACTCCTCCCCCTTCTGTCGTGGGGTAGATTGAGACTGACTCCCCCCCCCCCCCCCCCAAATCTTTGCACGTCCCCAATCCTTTCCACTTGTCACTTTAATTTCATCTTTCATGTATTTTGTGATGTTATGAATGTTGGCAGATCAATTTCCCTCCTGGGGTAAATAACGTTCTATCGTACAGTGCAGGAGGAGGCCATTCGGCCCTTCGAGCCAACACCGCCATTCATTGTGATCATGGCTGATCGTCCCCAATCAATAACCCGTGCCTGCCTTCTCCCCATATCCCCTGACTCCACTAGCCCCTAGAGCTCTATCTAACTCTCTCTTAAATCCATCCAGTGACTTGGCCTCCACTGACCTCTGTGGCAGGGAATTCCACAAATTCACAACTCTCTGGGTGGAAAAAGTTTTTTCTCACCTCAGTCTTAAATGACCTCCCCTTTATTCTAAGACTGTGTGGCCCCTGGTTCTGGACTCGCCCAACATTGGGAACATTTTTCCTGCATCTAGCTTGTCCAGTCCTTTTATAATTTTATATGTTTCTTTATGGTGTTGTATCGTTATTCGTCATTCTTTGACTCTCTGTTTCATTCCATTCCCAGTGATAGCGGTCAGATCCCGGCTCCCAGCTCTGCATTGAACAATGAATCACCCTGCTGGCCTCTCATGTTGCAAGCATTTTCAAAACACACTCCAGTCAACAGAATAGGCGTCACCGGTCAATGAGTGGAGTGGGCAAGGAAGGTGATAAATAGAAAAGAGGGGGTGAAGAGAGAAACATCTGTGACCTGAGAGGGGGAGACAATAGACAATAGGTGCAGGAGTAGGCCATTCAGCCCTTCAATGTGATCATGGCTGATCATCCCCAATCAGTACCCCGTTCCTGCCTTCTCCCTGACTCCGCTATCTTTAAGAGCCCTATCTAGCTCTCTCTTGAAAGTATCCAGAGAACCGGCCTCCACCGCTCTCTGTGAGGCAGAGAATTCCACAGACTCACCGCTCTCTGTGAGAAAAAGTGTTTCCTCATCTCCATTCGAAATGGCTTACCCCTTATTCTTAAACTGTATGGCCCCTGGTTCTGGACTCCCCCAACATCGGGAACATGTTTCCTGCCTCTAGCGTGTCCAAGCCCTTAATAATCCTATATGTTTCAATGAGATTCCCTCTCGTCCTTCTAAACTCCAGAGTGTACAAGCCCAGCCGCTGGTGGGCCTGATCTCAGACAATGATGAGAGGGCCTACCGGGAGGAGGTGGCTGATCTAGCACTCTGGTGCCAGGATAACAGCCTCCTCTTGAACATCAAAAAAACGAAGGAGCTGATCATGGACTTTAGGAGGGCACATCATCCGAGGACCTACACTCCATTGAGGATAAATGGGGATCCTGTGGATAGGGTGAACTGTTTTAAATATCTGGGAGTCCACATCTCTGAGGATATGACATGGGCATCACACGCCTCAGCACTCGTGAGTAAGGCAAGGCAGCGCCTTTACCACCTCAGGCAATTGAGGAAATTCAGAGTGTCTCCGAGGATCCTCCAGTGCTTCTACGCAGCGGCGGTGGAAAGCATCTTGTCCGGGAACATTACCATCTGGTTTGGGAATTGCTCTGCCAAGGACAAGAAGGCTCTGCAGAGAGTAGTGCGTTCAGCTGAACGCACTATGGGAACTTCACTCACCCCCCTGCAGGAACTATACAACAGGAGGTGCAACTCCAGAGCAAACAAAATCATGAGAGACCCCTTCCACCCCTGCAACGGACTGTTCCAGCTGCTACGGTCAGGCAAACGCCTCCGTTGCCATGTGGTGAGAACGGAGAGGTTGAGAAGGAGTTTCTTCCCAGAGGCAATTCGGACTGTAAACGCCCATCTCACCAGGGACTAACTCTACAGAACGTTTTTCCTTCCATTATTTATTATGTAAAAGAATATGTGTGTTATGATTGTGTTTATAATTTGTTTGGTTGTTTTGTTGTTTGTCTTTTGCACAAAAGTCCGCGAGCATTGCCACTTTCATTTCACTGCACATCTCGTATGTGTATGTGACAAATAAACTTGACTTGACTTGACTTGACTCCATTCTCTCAGTGTAGGAGAAACTGAATGATTTCAAGAGAGAGTTGGATTTGGCTCTTTGGGTTAAAGTAGTCGGGGGATATGGGGAGAAGGCAGGAACGGGGGGGTCCTGATTGGGGATGATCAGCCATGGACGGTGGCGAATTTTGTGTAATAAAGGCTGCAAGGAAAGGCCTGAGAACTATAGACCAGTGAGTCTAACATCTGTGGTGGGCAAGTTACTGGAGAGGATTCATATCGGCATTTAGATAGATAGACAGGTGCTAATTTGGGATAATCAGCATAGTTTTCCAACTGGTGATCATAGCCTTTATCCTGCATCTGTACACTGTGGACGGCTCGATTGTAATCATGTATTGTCTTTCCGCTGACTGGTTAGCACGCAACAAAAGCTTTTCACTGGACCTCGGGAGAGAAGGAGGGTCAGGAGAGAGGGGGGAAAGTTAGAAAGGGGGGAGAGAGGGAGGGGGGAGTGTGAGAGAGGAGGAGAAAGAAATGGCGATGAGAGAGGGGGTGGGAGGAGGGAGGAGGAGAGAGAGGGGGAAAGAGGAGAATGGGCGGAGAGAGGAATGGAGAGGGCGGGGAGGGGGAGGGGAGAGAGAGAGGAGAGAGAGAGAGAGAGAGAGAGAGAGAGAGAGAGAGAGAGAGAGAGGAGAGATGGAAAGAGAGAGGGAGAGGGGGGTGAGAGAGAGAGATGGGGAGAGAGAGAGAGAGAGGGGGGGGAGAGGAGAGGGGGAGAGGGGGGAGAGAGAGGGGGGGCGAGAGGGAGGGGGGGGGAGATGAGAAAGAGGAGAGAGGGACAGAGAGGGGAAAGTGGGGGGAGAGTGTGAGAGGGGATAAGAGAGAGGGTGAGAGAGAGGGGGATTGAGAGAGTGATGGGGAGGGAGAGAGAGAGAGAGGGGAGAGAGAGAGAGAGAGAGAGAGAAAGAGATTGAGAGAGAGGGGGGGGAGAGGGAGGGGAATTGAGAGAGATGGGGAACGGCACATTCATCATTGAATGTTCCAAGTAGAAACATAGAAACATAGACAATAGACAATAGTGCAGGAGGAGGCCATTCGGCCCTTTGAGCCTGTCCCCAATCAATAACCCGTGCCTGCCTTCTCCCCATATCCCTTGACTTCCACTAGCCCCTAGAGCTCTATCTAACTCTCTCTTAAATCCATCCAGTGAATTGGCCTCCACCGCCCTCTGAGGCAGAGAATTCCACAGACTCACCACTCTCTGTGAGAAAAAGTGTTTCCTCATCTCCGTTCTAAATGGCTTACCCCCTTATTTTTAAACTGTGTGGCCCCTGGTTCTGGACTCCCCCAACATCGGGGACATGTTTCCACACTGTATCACTCAGTGACTTTATGACTATGACTCTATATCTACCCAGTCTGGATTGCCACCTTGTCGTGGTGGAGAAGCTTGTGTGGTTCCTGAGATCCTGAGAGCGATGCCGTCTGGAGCTATCTACGCTCCTGGTAGGGCCACCCATGGCGGTAAGGTCGAGGGGGAGGTCTCTGACAAAGAGCAATCCAACCAAGACCTCAACGGTGGAACAGGCGGAGGACGATGGCTGACCTTAGTGGGGCTAACGTCACAACGGCTGGGAAGGCGGATGAAGGCTGCGGCAGAAAAGGGTCTCCGGTCGTCTTGGACTCCACACCACTGGATCCTGACCCTGATCTGTCAAGGACCGTGGGGTGGCTGTCTGTGCACCAGTCTCCCCACGTTAAACAAAGTCACGCACAGGCCTCCTCCATATAGGGAATAGCACCCTGGAGACACCCATGGTCAGCCACGACTGAAGGGGGCCCAAGAAGATGAGAGGATTCCTTTGTCTGAGGCCACATTCAGAATATTGTGTTCAGTTCTGGGCACCATGTTATAGAAAAGATATTGTCAAGCTGGAAACGGTGCAGAGAAGATTTACGAGGATGTTGCCAGGACTAGAGGGTGTGAGCTACAGGGAGAGGTTGAGCAGGCTGGGTCTCTATTCCATGGAGCGCAGGAGGATGGGGGGTGATCTTATAGAGGTGTACAAAATCATGAGAGGAATAGATCAAGTAGATGCACAGAGTCTCTTGCCCAGAGTAGGGGAATCGAGGACCAGGGAACATAGGTTCAAAGTGAAGGGGGAAACATTTAATAGGAATCCGAGGGGTAACATTTGCACACAGAGGGTGGTGGGTGTATGGAACGAGCTGCCGGAGGAGGTAGTTGAGGCTGGGACTATCCCAACGTTTAAGAAACATTTGGATGATCAGCCATGATCATATTGAATGGCGGTGCAGACTCGAAGGGCCGAATGGCCTACTCCTGCACCTATTTTGTATGTATGTATG
>NW_026575987.1:0-20223 GCF_028641065.1 Leucoraja erinaceus | reverse complement strand
CCTTATACCAGCACTTCCTGCTGGTATGTGTTCCTCTTCGTTGTCCTCCCCCATACCTATCTAGGCTGTGATGCTGTGTCATGAGCCTTCGGATCTTCTGTACTTGTTGTTAGGCCCGTATCAGGGCCCCCACATTCTCATTTGCTGTTGAGTTGTTGTTGGGCTTTTTCCTTACTGTCTCACAGTTCTCTGGTTCTGTAATATTCCTTGCGCACTCGGCGAGCCCTTCTCAGTAGAGGTTTTGCTGGCTGCCATTTTTTGGCTCAGCGGTGCCCAGCCGTGGGGTTCTACGAAGCTGTCCCCACACCAACAGCTGTTTCTGATCCTGCACCCCATGCATACTCACTATTTTTGTCCGCCTGCCCTAACCCCTTACAGGACCAGGCCCTGCCCTGTGTCATCACTGCTAGCCTCCCTGCTCCAACCCGTGGTATGAGTGTAGCAAAGGGCCAGTGGCCTGACACGAACAACTATGGATGAGGTTCCTGTCCTGTCTCGCCGTAGCGCTGCTGTTCACGGTGGAACCTTCTCCTCCATGAGATGCTAAATGAAGATCAGGAAAACATGCGCTGTCTCTCTTCTGCTTTGGTATAGACAATTCCCCCTCCGACTAAATCGGAGGACGGACAGGCCGTTTGGGCTTCCTGGCCGTTTTCCCCAGTCCGGCGGGCAGGCTCTGGCGAGACTGGGCTTGGCTCGGTCTCAGGGATAGCGCAAAACCGCTCTGCGAGCGACGCCCTGCCGCCGGTTGCTGCCACCGCTGGTAGAGTTGGAGCGGGGCAGTTCCTCTTTGCGAGTTTTGCGATGTGTTCCTGAACTCTGTAATAAAACACAACTGCAAACTCACCTTTCTTATGCCCAAGAGCCGCTCCTGCAGCTCAGGCGGCTGTCTCTCCCCCTCCTGGGTGGAGAGACGTTCCAGTCCGATGTCGGCTCCACCGCCCGGTTTTACAGCACAGCCAGCCCGCTGCTCAGCGCGCTAGCGGTCTGGCTCGGTCGCGGTGTCGGGGGTAGCGGACTGCCCCTAAGCGGTCCTACCGCCTGTGCTGCCCAATGACGTTTCCTTCATCGAGCGGGCAGGTGCGCATTTCCCCCCAGCCCGCTGCTGATGCTGACGGGGCTTGGTGCAGTGTCGGGAGCGGGGCGCTGATTAGCGGTCCTCGCTCTCCTCTCTCTCTCTGCACTCGGGCTGCTGCTCACCTGCACTCGGGCTGCAGCGCACTCCATGCCAGCACTGCGTAGTGGTCCCCCTACCGCTCCGAAATGTCGGAAAGCCTCCGCCCGCCCGCCCGCCTGCCTGCCGTCACCTGGGCAGTACTCGAGGCGAGCGGAGGACTGAGGGTAACCTCTCAACACAGTGCAAGCTCCGTCTTCCCTGCGCTCTCTTGATGTCGCCCCTGTGGAGAGTTACCGGCATCGGCACAGCTCCCATTCATGGTCCGCCGTGAGTGCGGTCCTGGTGGCGTCTTTTCTCCCCTCCCGCGAACGGAAAAAACTCCTCCTGGAGTCCAAGGGGGCCGCTTGCATGCCCTGCGGGAAACAATCAGACGCAAAGGGGCTGTAAAAATCAAGGTAAAGTACTTACCTAAAAAGCTTAGTTTTTCGTTCTCGTTTCTGCGGGAGCCCTGTCTCCCGCCTGCCGCTGTTGCCTGCTGAAACGTAATGCCGCAATGCGTCCTGGGGCGGGCTTCTTCACGTAGTCACTCACGTGACTCCGAAGTAAAATAGAAAAATTAAAAGAACATAAAAGCAAAGTTGAAAATGCATTATAAAAAGTGCAAAGGTTAAAAGTGCAATGTAGTTAAGATTTAGCTGAAAGCTAAAGTAAACATAAAGGTTTACAGTCTTGTTTTAAAAGTGGTCAAGTTTGAGGCAAGTCTTAAATCTTCAGGAAGTTTTAATCCAGAGAAGTCCAAAAGCAGGCGAAGGACATTTTAAATTACCCACACTCTCCCATCTCCCTTCGCCCTCCCGTCTCCCCTGCTCAGTGATGTGATGGACACGGGGCTCTTGCCAATTGCTGGAAATGTCTCGGACATATCCCGTCCCCGGAGAGGGTCAAGTTCGTTCGTTATTTGGGTGGCTTTCATCGGCGGCGTCGTTGTCCGTTTGCTTATTGCTTATTGGCTTTTCCGTTTCCGTTTGGCATCATGGCTTCCACTTTTTCCTGCAGCTTCTCGTCCTTCGACGTCCCCCCTCCGGGTACCGTACCGGAGCCTACCAGAGAGAAGGCACTTCTGGCGTGTTGTCTCATGAACCAATTTTAAGAAGGGGAACTCAAGGTGGAAGGAATCGCTAGGAGGTATTAGACCATAATAGGATAAGCTTTAATCTGCATTTTGAGAGGGAGAAGGTTAAATCAGAAGTTTCTGTGTAGCAGTTGAACAAAAGGGATTATGAGGCAAGAGAGAGGAGGCTGGCCTAGTTCGACTGGAAAGGATCTTTGCAAATATGAAGGTGAAACAGCAATGGCAGGAAATTTCTGGCATAATCCAGAAGATGCAGGAATAATTTCCTTCACAGAGGAAGAACGATTTTAAGGCGAGTAAGAGGCAACCTTGACTGACAAAGGAGGTTATGGAATAAAAACTAAAAGAAAGGAGTCATAATCATAACAAAGAGGTAACGGAGGCCAGAAGTTTCTGAAACGTTCAGAAGACAATAGAAGGTAACAAATAGTCCCCCCCTGCATCCCATGGTGAAATGATGAAAGTATGAGGGTAAATTGGCCTAGAATATAAAGAAGGACAGTAAAAGCTTATTTCGGTATGTTAAGAGAAAAGATTAGTCAAGACACATGTGGGTCCCTTGAGGCAGACACGTGTGAAATTACTTTGGGGAACAAGGAAATGGCAGAAGAGTTGAACCAGGTACTTTGCTTCCTGTCTTCATTAAAGAAGACACACACAATCTCCCAGATAACTGTGCTTAGTTCCCTGAAGCAGGAATCTGATGTAGATAGGGTGGTAAAGAAAGCTTTTGGTGTGCTGGCCTTTATAAATCAGAGCATTGAGTATAGAAGTTGGGATGTAATGTTAAAATTGTACAAGGTATTGGTGAGGCCAATTCTGGAGTATGGTGTACAATTTTGGTCGTCTAATTATAGGAAGGATGTCAACAAAATAGAGAGAGTACAGAGGAGATTTACTAGAATGTTGCCTGGGTTTCAGCAACTAAGTTACAGAGAAAGGTTGAACAAGTTAGGGCTTTATTCTTTGGAGCGCAGAAGGTTACGGGGGGACTTGATAGAGGTTTTTCATATATGATGAGAGGGATAGACAGAGTTGACGTGGATAAGCTTTTCCCCATTGAGAGTAGGGAAGATTCAAACAAGGGGACATGACTTGAGAATTATGGGACATAAGTTAGGGGTAATACGAGGGGGAACCTTCTTTACTCAGAGAGTGGTAGCGGTGTGGAATGAGCTTCCAGTGGAAGTGGTGGAGGCAGGTTCGATTTTATCATTTTTAAAATATTTGGATAGGTATATGGACGGGAAAGGAATGGAGGGTTATGGTCTGAGTTCAGGTAGATGGGACGAGGGGAAAATCGTAAGATTAAAAGAGAATTTACCAGTTTGAAGTTTGATCTTTATTTTATGAGTTGCGATGAGGGATTACGTGAAGAAGCCTCGTTCAGCCGCACGTGCGTCTATCTTCAATGCAGCGGTGTGAAATCACAGATAATAGTGACTGAAGTATGATAGTTAGATGAAAGAAGATTATAACTACCAGATGATCTTGATGAGGGCTGGGAGCGGAGGACATGTAATCCCTTATCGTAACTTCTCGTAAAATAAAGATCAAACTTCACACTGGTAAGTTCTCGTTTAATTTTACTATTTTACTTCGGAGTCATGTGAGTGACTATGTGAAGCTTTCAACGCTCTGTGATTTCATGCCGTGAAAAACAAGTCTACACAAGCACAACTGCCCCATTGACAAAAGAGGGAAAATATTCATAATGCATACAGCCATGACATAGATTTAAACTTGCTGATGGTGTTAAATACGCAATAACAATAGTCACATCTCTAATCCGAGTGGAACCTATAACAAAAGATAAAGTACATTGAGAAATACCCCTGGTTATTATAACGTTTGAAAAGGTGTTTGTTTGACCACTCTACAGCCGTTAGGATGTGGTCCAGCGGAACGTAATTAACTCTTGCTGCTGCTATTACAGCAACCCTGGTGGAGTGAGAGCCGGATCAGTATTTACTCCTGCATAATTCAACTCCGTTTTAACACCTGGGAAGATCTGAGTAGATAGGTTCTTATAACGTCTTTTGTAACTAACAATCGTAGTTAGCGCAGAGTCTCAAAGGCCCTTGGTGACCTTGACGTATTGTATATGTGTGTCACCACATAACGAAAGGTCCCTGGGTATGTCTTGAGCTATTTTGAGACCTGACTGCTCTGCTTAAATTAATTATTGCATAAAATACTATGCATATATTTGCAGATGTAATCATCCTCTCCTGTCACAATAATGTAGCGATTGACCTGTTGCGCTAACCAGCGCCAGGAGGATAACTACCTAATAAGGTCCGGTTAAAGCAAAGAATGTAGCTGGAACCCCCTGGTGAAATAGTGGTAACACAATGTCAATCTCCCATACTGCATTGTACTTGTCCTGGGAAACTTGTGTAACAGATATCCTTTACTAACTCGATATCCGAGGTGAACCCAACAACTTGGAACTCGTTAGCTGCAGTAAGTCTGATGGAAAGCACCTTGGCACAGTTAATGACCCTATAACTCAATATTCTCAAAGACCATTTAAATGAACTGCAATAAATCAGAATCTGTACAATATTAAAAGTAACATGAGCATTAAAAAAACGCTTCCCATCTCCTGAAGCAGCAAAGTACCTCTTTTCGGTACCATTCCAGCACTGTGAATACATACAAAAATAGGCGTGACAACCCAAGCAGTAAGCAGTCTATTGAGAATCTGTAGAACATATATTGATTTTATCATGCAACGGCTGATCTCCCAAGCCACAGGCTGAACCAGCAAGTTACGTTTAAAATAACTATATACAGTTGCATTAATATTATTCCCGACAAATCTGGAATCAAACTGCATAGGCCAATTCCACAGCTGGAACCTAAAGCGGCTCTTGATGACTTTATTTCAAGAACCGACTCATAAAGCAAAATGGAGGAAGACATAAAAGACCATTCCTCATGCTTGTAGCGAGAGTGTATCTTTCGCCACTGTTATGCCACACATTTTTGCAACCTTTAATTAGCATGAAAACAACATATCTATATTCAGTGTTGCATTAAATCAGAATTTCATAAATACTGCGTGGTCCAACACCCATTCTGTGTTGTCATTGATCTGTACTTGATGATACACCAGTGGCAAATTAGATGATGTGCCTTTTACACGATCTTTTCCCTGATTGCACCCTCCTGTTTATCATATGTCACATCATAGTGTTATCAACATGAAGTTGAGCATGCATCTATACATATTCACTCAATCACTCTTTAACCCATAAAATGCACTTAGGGTCTATAGATAGCTGGTACCAATACTGAAGAGTTAATAACTCATGCAAATCTCCTGCACCTCCAACTAGAAATGACATTCGAATTTTCTCACCTTAAGCCATAGCATCATTTTGCAATATAATGACAAATGTATTGATCAACTCTGGAGTAATGCTGAATACTGTTTGTCCATCATAGAGACTTTAGTAGCTTCAGCTGGTAATAGCAAAGTTGTATTATCAATGACCTTCATGGCCCTCATAGTTTGCCATTAAGCATGCTGTCAGTTCTCCCACTTGCACAGCTGCATCACACCTATTACATTGCCAGTTAGTCTAATTAATAAAAACTGCTTTATAACAACAAGGCTGTTCCATGTTTCTATTGACCCCAAACTGTTGCCCAGGGCGGAGTCACAGGCCAACTATCCATTTGATAACAACCTAATTTAACTGGATAGGAGAGAACAATTTATCAAGTAGCTTGAGACTGAAACATTGGATTTTAGCCAAATACAGCATCAAAATATAATCCAGACAATACATCACAAGTGTTTTTGAACTCTGAGTAGTCCTTTGAATGATTTATTATCATACTGTTAAATTGCCTCATCATAACAATGCCTTCAAATATCTCTGATGATCATTGTACATGGAAAACCCTATGAAATCAGTTTGATCACCCTTCTTTCATAATGAACAGGCCACGTCTGCCATCATTTTGTGTCTGCCCTGAACGGCAACTCTGGCCCGGTTCCGATAATTCTCACATGTCCCAAGACAACTCTTGCCATAATTCTGACCTTGCCTTGAAAGACAATTCCACATATCTCCGACCTGTCTCGAAGGCAAACGTGGCTAAAATACTGCCCCTGGCTCAACACTCTTCAGGGCAAATTCCAACCTTGTTGTAATACTAGTAATGTCCAGTTTACCTGGTTAAAATGCATCTGAGTAGATGATAATGTCTCAATCATTTGTGTATTGCACAACCAATTGTAAATCTTACCAACTTGTTCGTGGTCACTTAGTTGTGGATTAACTCCGGTCAGCTTTAATGCTGCTACCAGCTTCAGTGAACCGCTTCCTGCCGATGATGCCGTGGGGTGCGTTTTCCACTAAATTATGAATCCTTACTCATCGTTGGCCTAATTGGTCCAACAGTTTATGTTTCGTCCTTCAGGTTTTGCCTGTGGAATAGGTCTTACCTGAATAAAAGATTCGGCGGGTGTCCCTAATATCCCCTGATAGCGGTGTTCACTGCATTGTTGCTGCCAGGAAACGTACCTCTGACATGTGTCCTTCATCCCTTGAGGTGTCCATCCACGCTATAAACTCAGAATCGACCTCAGCATCAACATCACCTGGCATTTTTACAACTTAACCTGGGGGGGGGGGTGTTCCTGGGGGGGGGGGGGGGGGGTCTTCCATGGGGGGGGGGGGGGGGGGGGGGGGGGTGGGGGGGGGGGGGTGGGGGGGGGGGGGGGGGGGGGGTGGGGGGGGGGTGGGGCTTAAGCAGCCCCACTACAAGGCACTGCCGGCGCGGACTCTCCAACAGGCTCACCCTTCAGGGTCAGAAAATGCCCAATAAGCTCACCTCCTCCATGAGGGAGACATCATGCAGCTCTTCTTACAGGTGCTGCTGCCATACATTTAAGCATGCCAATATTAACAATGCAATGCTGGCAGCGGCTTAGAGCAATAGGCCGGCACTGCCATAGATTCGGCATCCCCATTATGCCAGCCCTGCTACAAGGCACTGGCCATGGCACGGACACGGACTCTCCCACATCCATAAGCCCAGACACACTGCCATAGAAAAAAAAACCAGCATCCCCCTTTAAGCAGCCCCTGCTGCTGGCGCGGACTTTCCCATCGTCCCGCACTGACACAACTCCTGATGGTAGGGGTTTATGTATCTTGAGCCTCCTCTCAATAGGCTCCATCTTGGTCAACCTCCACATTATTCATTTTACCGGAAGGGAACCCTCACTGACTACTTGGATCGATTTACCCCCATACCTTGGGACCTCTGCGGTCTGGGGTACTGCATAGCTGGGGATCCCCCACCCCCCCCCACCCCCCCCCCCCCCCCCCCCCCCCCCCCCCCCCCCGGTAACCAGCACCGATATATATTACCGGAGGGAAAAAACCCCTACCGGCACCAGGGCTGACCATTCCGGTCCGTTTTACCCCTTTCCTGAGGACCCCTGCGGTATGAAAGCCGCATAATTACCCGGGAAGGCCAGTATCTATGTATATATCGGGGAAAAACCTCCCAACAACTGGCATCTATATTATATCGGGGGAAAACCCTCCCGGCACCCGGCCTACTGGAGGTCCCCTCTCCGGGAACCCCAGCATAAATATTTATCTTGGAGGGAAACCCTCCCGACACCTGGTCTACTGAGATCCCCTCCCCGGGAACCCCAGCATCTATGTGCCTATCGGAGGGCAACCCTCCCGGCACACGGAGCGCCTGGAAGTCACTGACCACCCGTCAGCGACCGACTTCACGACACCCGACGTTCCCAGCTATCCGCTCCCGTGGCAAGAACCGGGGTTTCACCACAGCCCATAGCTGGTACGGGATACTGAGTTGGATGATCAGCCATGATCATATTGAATGGCGGTGCAGGCTCGAAGGGCCGAATGGCCTACTCCTGCACCTAATTTCTATGTTTCTATGTTCCCTTGTCGGGCCTCGTGAATTCTCCAGCAGGAAACCTGCACCAATGCGTCTGACGTAATGACGCATGTGCGGCTGAACGGGGCTTATCACGTAATCACTCACGTGACTCCGAAGTAAAATAAGTGTTCGGCACGTACTTGAAGGGCCGAGATGGCCTGTTTCCGTGCTGTAATTGATCTATGGTTATATGGTTATATACTAGAGGACATAGAATCTAGGGAGACGGAGGAACTGAAAGAAATTTGCACTAGATGAGAAATAGTATTGGGTAGACTGATGGGACTCAGAGCTGATAAATGCCCAGGGCTTGGTGATCGGCATCCCAGGGTACTCAACGAGGTGGGTCTCGAAAGCATGGACGTATTCGTGATAATTTTCTAATGTTCTATAGTTTCAGGATCAGTTCCTGTGGAACGGATGGTAGCTAATGTTATACCATTTTTCAAGAAAGGAGCGAGAGAAACCGGCGAAATATGGACCAGTTACCCTGACATCGGTCATAGGGAGATGCTGGAGTCAATTATTGGTCCAAGTCGGCATCGATTTGTGAAGGGGAAATCCTGCTTGAATAATGTTCTGGAATTTTTGGAGGAGGTTACAAGTAAAATGGTGAAGGGGAGCCAGTGGATGCATTGTATCTGGAATTTCAGAAAGCCTTTGATAAGGTCCCGCAGGTGATTAGTGAGCAAATTTAGAGCACATGGAATTGGGGGTGGGGTATTGACTTTGATAGAAAATTGTTTGGCAAGCAATGGCAAGTGGAGTGCCGTAAGGCTCAGTGATAGGGCCGCAATTAATTACAATATATAAAAATGATTTGGATGATGGAATTAAAAGTAACACCAACAAAGTTGCAGATGACACATAGCTGGGTGGCAGTGTGAACAGCAGAGAGAATGTAAGTAAATTGCCGGATGACATGGACAGGTTGAGTCAGTGGGCAGATGCATGGTCGATGCAGTATAATAATGTAGATAAATGTGATGTTATACAATTTGGCGGCAAGAACAAGGAGGCATATTATTGTCCCAATGGTCAGATTAGGAAAAAGTGACCTAGATGTAATTGAAAGTAAACATGCAGGTGCAGCAGGCGAGAAGATTTAACGATATGAGTAAAGATGTCCTGCCGTTGTGCAGGGCCCAGGTGAGACCACATTTGGGGTATTGTGTACAGTTTTGATCTCCTAAATTGAGGAAGGACATCCTTGCTATTGAGGCAGTACAACGCAGGTTCATCAGTAGTGTCCGGGATGGCGGGACTGTCATATGAAGAAAGATTGGAAAGACTGGACTTGTATTCACTGGAATTTAAAAGGATGAGGGGGAATCTTATAGAAACGTATAAAATTATAAAAAGACTGAACAAGCTAGATACAGGAACAATGTGCCCAATGTTGTGGGAGTCCAGAACCAGGGGACACCATCTAAGAATAAAGGGGAGGCCATTTAAAACTGAGATGACAAAAACGTTTTCACCCAGGGAGTTGTGAATTTGTGGAATTCTCTGCCACAGAAGCAAGTAGAGGCCAATTCGCTGGATGCATTTAAAAGAGCGTTAGCTATTGATCTAGGGGCTAGCAGAGTCAAGGGATATGGGGAAAAGGCAGTCATGGGTTACTGACGTGGACGATCAGCCATGATCACAATGAATAGCGGTGCTGGTTCAAAGTGCTGAATCGCTTCCTCCTGCAACTTTTTTCTATGTTTCTATGTTTCCATGAATCCAACATTGTCACTGGGAGGATGTGTAAGCTACACACACAAACACACACGTGTGCGGACGCGCGCGCATAAGCACGCACATGACAGACACTCTCGCACGCACACACACACACACACACAAATAGCATCCGTAGTCAGGATTCAATGTGTGTCTCTGGCGCATTAATAAAGGCCATAAAACGTTTAATAAAGTCCTCGCCTGTTTAACCACTCATTGGAGCTCAGGCTCTCAAGTCATGACACCATCCTCGTAAACTTTTCCTTCACTCTTTCCAGCTTGACAACATATTTCCCATGGTACCTACAACTGAACACAATTCTTCACCGACGTTTTATGTAACTGCAACATGACCTCCCAACTTCTATACTCAAACACAGCATTGTAATTAGCTGAAAAAATAAGCTAGTAACGTGAAGGGGGACAGGTTGGGAAAAGGAGAAGAACAAAGACATCTGGGGATCCTTGGCCATCATCACTGAATGTAAGCATGAAGGAACAGCAGGCAGTGGAGAAAGCTAATGGCATGTTGGCCTTCATAACAAGAGGTGTTGAGTACAGGAGCAAAGAGCTGTACAGTTCTGCAGTTGTACAGGGCCCTAGTGAGGCATCACCTGGAGTATTGTGTGCAGGTTTGGTCACCAAATTTGAGGAAGGCCATTCTTGCTATTGAGGGAGTGGAGCATAGGTTCACGAGGTAATTCCCGGGATGGTGGGACTGTCGTATTTAAATAGAATGGAGCGGCTGGACCTGTATACTCTGGAATTTAGAAGGATGCGAGGGCTGGAAACATGTTCCCAATGTTGGGGGAGTCAGGAACCAGGGGCCACAATTTAAGAATAAGTGGTAGAGACTATTTAGAACGGAGACGAGGGAATACGTTTTCACCCAAAGAGTTATGAATTTGTGGAATTTTCTGCACCAATTCTCTGGGTGCTTTCAAGAGAGAGTTGGATAGAGTTCTTAAAGATAGCGGATTCAGCGGATATGGTAAGAAGGCAGGAACGGGGTACTGATTGTGCATGATCAGCCATTATTACAGTGATTGGCGGTGCTGACTCGAAGGGCCGAATGGCCTACTCCACCTATATTCTATTCTCTATTGAATACACGAAATAAGGGAAGTCGCGCATTGTAGGACGGCACAGCAGCGCCCTCCTACGTTTGGCCCACATTATCATATTATATCATATCATACACATATTAATTGTCTGATCATGTACGTGTTTATACGTGTGCATATATGTGTGCGTATATATGTGTATATGTGGTTGGCTTTACAGCTTCGCGAAAACCCAACACGGTAAAGATAAAATGTTTAAGTATGTTCAAGAAGGAACTGCAGATGAACCTCTGTCGCACCTGGAACGACTGCTTGGATCCCTGAATGGAGTCGAGGGGGGAGGTCAACCGACACATGTCCGGGCAGGGGAGTGGCGGAACTGTGAAATGGCTGCGGCTCGCCTGCAGTCGGTCTGTTTTTACTTTTTTTGTGTTGTTTTTTGTTTTTGTCTAGTTCAGTTAAACTTTTGGTGGTGTTATGTGTGTGTGTGTGTGTGTGGGTGTGCGGGGGGGGGGGGGGGGGTGGGGATTTCTGTCTCTCACTTCGGGGGAATGCAACTTTTTGTCATATCCCCCTTCTCTTCCCCCACCTGAGCTGAGGCCTAATGGCGGAGCTGGCGGCCTCCAACCTGCGACCGACCTCGAGGCTCCGGAGGTAGAGCCAGCCAGGACTTACCAACGCGAGGCTGGCCGTCTTCGAGCTGCGGCGACGTTCAGGCAGCGGCACGACTCGGCGCTCCCGTGAGGGCGGACGGCGCGGGGCTGAGACACTCCTGTGTGGGCAGCCCGGCTAAAGGCTGGAAGGCGCTCCCGTATGGGCGGCCCGGTGCGGGGCTGAGAGGCTCTCGTGTGGGCGGCCCGGTGCGGGTCGGAGACGGTGCTCCGGTGGCTGAGACGGCGTTCTGGCGGCGCCGACCTGAATCCGGGGCCGGACGCGGGCCAGTGGACGACATCGTCGGGAGCTCGCAGGTCGCAGGCTGGTGCCTGTTTTCCGGAGCTCCCTTGGCAACATCTGCGTCCGCTGGACTGGAGGGCGGCAGCTTCGACCACCCCTGGGCCGCGGAGCTTGAACCGCGGGACTGACTTACCATCGCCCGGTGGGGTATCGCCTCAGCGCAGAGAGAGAAGAGGAGGGAAGAGACAGTAACTCTAAGACTTTTGCCTCCATCACAGTGAGGGGGTGCTTGGTGAACTCACTGTGGTGGATGTTAATTTGTGTTTATTGTGTGTTGTTATTATTACATGTATGGCTGCAGGCAACGACATTTCGTTCAGACCGAAAGGTCTGAATGACAAATAAAGGATTCAATTCAATTCAAGAATTGACCAGGGGGTTACGGAGGGAGCGGTCTATGTGGAAAGCAGACTAGAGGGGAGATAGGAAGATGTGGCGAGTGGTGGGGAGCTGGAGTGGATTAAGTCAGTGGTGGTGCTAGAGATAATGGTCTGGTGCTCGTCAGTGGGTTCATTGTCCAGGGGTAAGTAGGAGGAGGTGTCTGAGAGTTTGCCAGAGGCCTCGCCTTTGTAGAGAATAACATGCCAGTCTACCACGGCCCCTCCCTTGTCGGCGGGTTTGAAAAACCAGTGTGGGTTGTTGCGGAGTGAGTCGATGGCAGTGCGTTCAGAGGGGGAGAGGTTAGAGTGAGACAGGGTAGTGGGGAAATTGAAGCAGTTGATGGTCCGCCAGCAGTTTTTAATAACACGTTCTAAAGGTGGACGTCCATGAGGGAGAGGGGGGGGGGGGGGGGGGGGGGGGGGGGGGCAAGAGGAAGGGGTTCATTGTAGACGGGCCAAGGGATCAACAGTTCGGGGCGGGGAGTCGCTCCCATGGAACAACGCTGTACGAAGGCGACAGTAGGAGAGCTCCAAGTCGTGGCAGGCGTGGAACTCAATGAGGTGGGGACGGAAGGGGATGAAGGTAAGGCCTCAGCTGGGGACCGACCGTTCGGTATCAGAGAGGGGGAGGTCAGGGGGGGGATGGTGAACAAACGGCAGGAATGGGGGTTGGGGCCGGAGGAAGGCCGGTAAGTGGATTGAGGACAAGGCGATGTCTGGTGGTGGGGAGGGGGGGGGGGGGGGGGGGGGGGGGGGGGGGGGGGGGGGGGGTGAGTGGCCAGGGAGGGGCGGGGCATTTGTAAGGGACGGGTGCATTGGGGGAGCAGTTCCAACGGGTCTGTATTTGGTCTAGTATCCTTCTAGAAGTATCCCATACCTCAATGTTCCTAAAATATTGCGATAGTCACTGTGTGAAACTAAGCCCCGCCTCCACCCCGGCACCTCGTGCCTTTCACCCACCACTCTTTATGTGAAAATCAAGAGTCAAGAGAGAGTCAAGAGTCAATTTAATTGTCAATGGTCCAAACGAAATGCCGTTTCTGCAGCCATACATTATAAACAAATAGACCCCAGACACAACATAATTTACATTTTACAAAAACATCCATCACATTGCTGTGATGGAAGGCCAAAAAAAACTTATCTCTCCACTGCACTCTCCCTCTCCCCCCCCCCCCCCCCCCATGTCAGAGTCAAGGTCAAAGCCCCCGGCTGGCGATGGCGATTGTCCCGCGGCCATTAAAGCCACGCCGGGTGGTGCAAGGTCGCACACTGTGTCTTGATGTTGGAAAATGTGACCCCTCATATTCCTATCAAATCTTCCCACCCCCCACCCTCCATAAAGTGCTATCCTGGAGGATAGGCGGAGAGGCAGAGGTGAGGAGACTACGCCAAATGTTGGAGAGGGTGAGACGCAGTGTAGAAATGAAAGGTAACGAGGGTTTCCTCGACAGGACCAACAGCGAGATCGTTACACCGAAGATACCAGAAGAGAGAAGGTGGGAGACAATGAGGAAGGGAAGGATGCTTGGAGTACAGGAGACCGCGGGGGATGTACCTCTTGAACATAGGTGCACCATCTTGGAAGCTGTCGCCAGAGAAAACACTGCCATTCTGAGCGACGGACAGGTCTGCGAGTCAAAACATGGCGCTGAAGCAAGCCGAAGGGACCGACGTCAGACAGAGCCATTGTAGTCGGAGACTCCATCGCGCGAGGGGTTTCTGCTACCAAAGGCGGGCTTCAAGGCTGTTGTGTTGCCTCCCTGGTGCTACGATCCAGGACGTCACGGTCCGATTACAGGGCATCCTCAAGGGTGAAGGTGAACAGCCGGAAGTGGGAGTGCATTTCGGCACAAATTACGTCGGTAAGAAGAGGAAAAATATTCTGAAACGTGACTTCAGAGGGCTCGGAAGAAGGCTGAAAAGCAGGACCTCCAGGGTGCTTATCTCCGTTTCTCTTACAGTTCCTCGTGCTGATGAGGGCAGGAACAGGGAGATAGTGGATCTGAATGTGTGGCTGAAGAACTGGTGCATGGGGCAGGGATTTAGATTCTTAGACCACTGGGATATGTTTTGGGGTAAGGGTGATTTGTACAACGGGATGGGTCGCGCATTAACAAGCGTGGATCGAGCATTCTGGTCGGCAGGTTTGCCACTGCTACACACGTCGGTTTAAACTAAATAGTGGTGGGGTGGGGTGGGATTGGAAATACAAGGATTGAGTTAAAGGGAAAGAGACTACAGGAAAAGTTTTTTTTTAAAAGGCACCAGAATTAACGGGACGCAATGCTCAAGAAGGGATAGGAGAGTATGGCCAGTCGAAATAGGAATCGATGTGAAAGGTGAGGTGAGTAATGGATTTAAAATATTCCATATGAATGCACGAAGTATAAGAAGTAAAGTGGGTGAGCTTGAGGCTCTGTTGGTGATTGGTAGATATGACATTGTGGGGATTACAGTTACACGACTGCAGAAGGATCGGGCTGGGAACTTAATATTCAGGGTTATACTGTGAGGGATGAAATTCAGTCCCTGGCGAGGGGTGGCATAGGGATTGACGATGTATAATCGCGGTGGGTAGAATTGAGGAATTATAAAGGTAAGAAGACACTAATGGGAGTTACTACAGGCTACCAAACTGTAGTCTGCATATAGGGTGCAAGATGCAGCAGGAATTAAAAATGACATGTAGCAAAGTTAATGCCACTGTGGTTATGGGATATTTCAATAAGCAGATAGACTGGGAAAATCAAGTTGATTTTTGTCCCCAAGGAAGGGAGTTTGTAGTGTGCCTCCGAGATGGATTCTTAGAATAGCTTGTACTGGAGCCTACCAGAGAGAACGTGATTCTGGATATGGTGTTGCCTGATGTTCTTTAACTTAGGGTAAAGGAACCGGTAGGAGGTAGTGACAATAATATCATAAGTTTTAATCTGCAATTTAAGAGGGAGAAGGTAGTTGAACAAAAGGGGATTAGGAAGGCATGAGGGAGGGGCTGGCCAAGGTCGACTGGAAAAGGATCCGAGGAGGAATGACAGTGAAACAGCAATGACAGTAATTTTTGGGCATAATCCAGAAGATGCAGGATCATTTAATTCCAAATTGGAAGAAAGATTCGAAGGGGAGTAACAGGAAACCGTAGCTGACAAGGGAAATTATGGATTGAATAAATATTAACAAATGGTTTATGATATAGCAAATAGTACTGGGGTGCCAGATGATTGTTAAACTTTCAAAGGACAACAGAAGATAACAAAAGGGGCAATACAGTGTGAAAAGATGAAGTGCGAGGGTAAACTGGCCAAGAATATAAAGAAGGATAGTAAAAGCTTATTTTGGCATGTTAGGAGAAAAAGATTAGTAAAAACAAATGTGGGTCCCTTGAAGGCAGAAACAGGAGAAACTATTATGGGGAACAAGGAAATGGCAAAAGAGTTGAACAGGTACTTTAGTTCTGTCTTCACTAAGGAGGATACAAAAAAACCTCCCAGATGTACTAGAGGACAGAGAATCTAGGGAGACAGTGGAACTGGAAGAAATTTGCATCAGACAAGCAATACTATTGGATGGACTGTTGGGACTGAAGGCTGATGAATCCATATAAACCATATAACCACATAACAATTACAGCACGGAAACAGGCCATCTCGACCCTTCTAGTCCGTGCCGAACCCATAATCTCCCCGTCCCATATACCTGCGCTCAGACCATAACCCTCCATTCCGTTCCCATCCATATAACTATCCAATTTATTTTTAAATGATAAAAACGAACCTGCCTCCACCACCTTCACTGGAAGCTCATTCCACACAGCTACCACTCTCTGAGTAAAGAAGTTCCCCCTCATGTTACCCCTAAACTTCAGTCCCTTAATTCTCATGTCATGTCCCCTTGTTTGAATCTTCCCTAATCTCAGTGGGAAAAGCTTTTCCACGTCAACTCTGTCTATCCCTCTCATCATTTAAAAAACCTCTATCAAGTCCCCCCTTAACCTTCTGCGCTGCAAAGAATAAAGTCCTAACTTGTTCAACCTTTCTCTGTAACTTAGTTGCTGAAACCCAGGCAACATTCTAGTAAATCTCCTCTGTACTCTCTCTATTTTGTTGACATCCTTCCTATAATTAGGCGACCAAAATTGTACACCATACTCCAGAATTGGCCTCACCAATGCCTTGTACAATTTTAACATTACATCCCAACTTCTATACTCAATGCTCTGATTTATAAAGGCCAGCACACCAAAAGCTTTCTTTACCACCCTATCTACATGAGATTCCACTTTCAGGGAACTGTGCACAGTTATACCCAGATCCCTCTGTTCACCTACATTCTTCAATTCCCTACCATTTACCATGTACGTCCTATTTTGATTTGTCCTGCCAAGATATATCACCTCACACTTATCAGCATTAAACTCCATCTGCCATCTTTCAGCCCACTCTTCCAACTGGCATAAATCTCTCTGTAGACTTTGAAACTCTACTTCATTACCCGCAACCCCACCTATCTTAGTATCATCTGCATACTTACTAATCCAATTTACCACACCACCATCCAGATCATTGATGTACATGACAAACAACAGTGGACCCAACACAGATCCCTGTGGCCTCCAACCTGACAAACAACCATCCACCATTACTCTCTGGCATCTCCCATTCAGCCACTGTTGAATCCATCTTGCTACTCCACCATTAATACCCAACCATTGAACCTTCTTAACCAAGAGGTTAACCAATCCCCAGGGCCTGTGGTCTGCATCCCAGGGTACTCAGGGAGGTGGCTCTGGAAAGCCTGGACGCATTGGTGGTAATTTATCAATGTGCTATATATCCTAAGTCAGTTCCTCTGGATTGGAAGGGAGCTAATGTTATCCCATTTTTCAAGAAAGAAGCGCGAGAAAACTGGTAATTTTAGACCAGTTAGCCTGACATCGGTCGTGGTTGAGGCTGCTGGAGTCAATTATTAAAGATGTAATAACGTCGATTTTGAATACCAGTAAAAGGATTGGTGCTATCTTCTGGAATTTTTTGAGTTTGTGACAAGTAAAATGGATGAAGGAGAACCCGTGGATGTAGTGTATCTGGACTTTCAGAAAGCCTTTCATAAGGTCCCACACAGCAGATTAGGGGGAACTTAAGAGCACATGAAATTGGGTATTGACATGGATAGATAATTGGTCTGCAGACGGAAAACAAAGAGTAGGAATAAACGGTTCATAGAAACATAGAAACATAGAAAATAGGTGCAGGAAGAGGTCATTTGGTCCTTCGAGCCAGCACCGCCATTCATTGTGGTCATTGCTGATTGTCCTCTATCAATAAACTGTGCCTGCCTTCTCCCCATATCCCTTGACTCCACTAGCCCATAGAGCTCTATCTAACTCTCTCTTAAATCCATACAGTGACTGGGCCTCCACTGCCCTCTGTGGCAGGGAATTCCATAAATTCACAACTCTCTGGGTGAAAACGTTTTTCCTTACCTCAGTCTTAAATGACCACCCGTGTATTCCAAGATTGAGGTCCTTGATTCTGGATTCGCCCAACATTGGGAATATTTGGCTGAAGTCTGAAGAAGGGTTTCGGCCCGAAACGTTGCCTATTTCCTTCGCTCCATAGATGCTGCTGCACCCGCTGGGTGTGTCCAGCTTTTTTGTGTACCTTGGGAATATTTTTCCTGCATCTAGCTTGTCCAGTCCTTATATAATTTTATACTAGACTAAATGGGGGGGGGGGGGGGGGGGGGGCTTCTGGAGCGCTAGTATGTGTGTTGTGGGTCAAAGGGACTGGTTTCCACAGGGCTAGTATGGAAATTGTGGGCCGAATGGATTCTTGGGCTGGCAGCTCAGTCACTTATGCCGGGCACCTCAGTCACTCTGGCCGGGCAGCTCAGTCACTCAGGCTGTTGTGCGCTGAAGGGACTGGTGTCCAGAGGGCTAGTATGGACATTGTGGGCTGAATGGATTTTTGGACTTGTAGTTCAATGAGTCATGGCTGGTGGGCTGGCAGTTCCAGAAGTCATGGGTGGTGGGCTGGCACTTCAGTCACTTACAGCTGGTGGGCTGGCATTTCACTTACTCATGGCTGGTGGGCTGACAGCCCAGTCACTCACGGCTGGTGGTGGCAGTTTACTCAGTCACCCCTCCTCCCTTCACCCCCCACTCTGTCCCATGCCTTTCCCCTCCCCCACTCGCATTTAGTCCATCTCCCCTCAACCTCCCCGCCATGCACTCTTAGTGGCTCTCCGACAGCAGAACCATTCCTGCCTATTAGGTTACTATTGTGATGAAAGACACGCAGGCATGGCAAGTGGAAAAATAATTTATTAACGCTTCAAATATCAATGGCCTAAAATATAAAAACAGTGTAAATGTTAAAGATGAGATTTATTACGTTATTTTTTGTTGTGTCTCTTGCTGTGCTCTGCTGCTCACTGCCTCCTGATAACACTTTGCTATTGATATTTAAAAAAATACAATTTTAATATAGAGAGATTAAGCGGTCAAATTTTAACAAAAAAAATCTGAGAATTTACCTCATAAGTCATTATGGAGTGCAGGCCGCAAGTCCAACCTCAAACAATCCTAGCAGAGTGCAGGCCACAAGTCCAACCTCACAGTACACCAAGCAGAGTGTAGGCAGCAAGTCCAACCTCACAACACTCCAAGCAGAGTGCAGGCAGCGTCTAACCTCACAGCAAGCCAAGCAGAATGCAGGCATAAAGTCCGACCTCACAGCACTCCAAGCCAATTTCACAGCATACACACGCACAAACACACACACACGCACGCACACACACACACTCACACACTCACACAGAAATACACACAACCACAAAGATACACACACACATTCACAAACACGTACACACACTCGCGCGGATGCACACATACTCACACAGATACTCAGACACTCACACAGGCACACACTCACAGACATACATACAGAAACACAGACAGACACTCATGCATAGACACACAGTCAAACACACACACACACATACACAGGCACTCACAGATACACACACACACTCATACACAAACACACACATACACAGACACTCACACACTCATCCACAAACACTTACACAGTCACAGACACTCACACATACACACGCACCGACAGACGAACGCACACACACATTTTAGAAGCAATAGACACTTTCTGCAACCATTTTAGAACCAATAGAGACACTTTTTGCAACCAATTTAGAACCAATAGCCACTTTTTGCAAGCATTTTAGAACAAATAGAGACACTTTCTGCAAGCATTTTGGAACCAAAAGACACTTTCTGCAAGTATTTTAGAACCAATAGACACTTTTTGCAAGCATTTTAGAACCAAATAGAGACAATTTTTGCAAGCATTTTAGAACCAATAGACACTTTTTACAAGAATTTTAGAACCAATAGAAACGTTTTGCAACCATTTTAGAAACAAAATATATACTTTTTGCATGCATTTTAGAACCAATAAAGACACTTTTTGCAACCATTTTAGAAACAATAGACACTTTTTGCAAGCATTTTAGAACCACATTAAGGGCACCCACAGTTGAGTAGACATGTGTTCAGTGTCATTCACAGCTCAGAGAAGTGACCCTCTGGCTTCCTCCATCTTGCTGAGACTGAGTGAGGCACACCACTTCCGCGTTTTATAGTCCCTCCCCCTCCCACCAGCAGGGGCAGCAGAGAGAATGGCAATTAAAAAAAAAGCGTCCCCAACACCGAGCCTTGCGGCACTCCACTCGCCACTGCCTGCCATTCTGAAAAGGACCCGTTCACTCCTACACTTTGCTTCCAGTCTGTCAACCAATTTTCTATCCATGTCAATGTCCTAGCCCCATACCATGTGTTCTAAATTTTGTTACCAGTCTCCGTGCGGGACCTTGTCAAAAGGCTTTCCTGAA
>NW_026575986.1:0-20320 GCF_028641065.1 Leucoraja erinaceus | reverse complement strand
GGGAGCGGTTGGGCAGGGTTTTGTGAGATCTCGCTGTTAGGTGGAGGAGAGGAAATCAGATTATCAAGTGGCGATTGAGATAAGTGGTAACAGGAAGTATTTATAAAGGCAGGCAGGATATCGCATGTCATATTGGAGAATTGGGGCCAGTGTGGAACTGACACACAGGAGTAGTTGAGGCCCGGGGCAGAGTCGTCATCATCACACTGAATAGAGGTGATTTCAGATGCCAGTTGTGATCCTTCTGCTCATGTTCTCTGCAGCAGAGGGCGAGACTGAAGGAGTGGTGGCTTCCGCCACTGAAAAATGTCGGGATTCAATGGCCCTTGTGCAACACAGAATGTGTGGAGGCTCGCGATTGTATGGTCGCTGAAGGAGAGGAGATTCATGGGTGGAAATGACCATGGACCTGTAACCAAGAATTCATTCAACTCAGGTTAAAGCAATGTATGGGTTTTCTTGGGGCATTGGACATGTTCCCTCATGGTGGGAGAGTGGTGAAAGAGAAGGCATATGGTATCCGATACGACCTGGATAATTGGATCCAAGATTGACTTGGTTTAAGGAGGCAGATGGTATTGGCATCAGGATAGTTTTGTTAATGAAAGGCGTTGAATGGTAGTGGCTATCTGTACGCAGTGGTCTTCAGCAGGGATCTGTCCTGGGATTGTTGCTGGTTATGATATATATTCCTGGGAATCCATATTGAGGAGGACCTGACGTGGAGCGTGAACACCACTGCGCTGCTGAAAAAGGTCCAGCAGAGACTGCCCTTCCTGAGGGTGCTCAGGAAGAATAACATCACTCAGAGACTGCGGCTGTCCTTTTATCGGTGCTCCATTGAGAGCATACTAACATACTGTGTATGCGTGTGGTACACCAGCTGCACAGCGGCTCAGAGGAAAGCGCTCCAGAGGGCCATTGACAACGCCCAGAGGATTGTCGGCTGCCCTCTCATTACCTTGGAGGACTTACACAGTTGCCGCTGCACCAATAAATCCAGAATATCATAAAGGACATTTCCCACCCCGGACACTCCCTGTTTGAACTGTTGCCGTCAGGCAGACGGTACAGATCTACTAGGACAAGGACGAACAGACTAAAAAACAGTTTTTACCCCACAGCTATAAAAGCACTAAATGTAGCCGCCAAGGAACGCAGGGGCGATACAGACTAAGGGACTGTGGTACACTGTGAAATCGACAGAAGGATGGAGTGCTGGGTGTTTATGCGTGCTATTTTCGTGATATTAATTTTGGTTGTTTATCTTTTAATATTTTACCTTGTATATATCGTTAGCTTTTAGAAATGTTTGAATGGTGTACAGACTGGCTGATATTTTTAAATTTCGTTGTACATGGTTCATGTTACAATGACAATAAAGAAACTATTCTATTTTACTTCGGAGTCACGTGAGCGATTCCATGAAGATCCCAGCTTAGTGCGCAGGTGCGGCATTATCGCACAGCTGTGCAAACTGCGGTCAGCGGGAGTCGGCAGCTCCCACATCCAAGGACGTGAGGTAAGTACTTACCTTAATCGGGCCTTGTGGTTTTTTGCTCCAGGGGGAGCAAAGCAGCAGAGGAAGCGGCCCCCGTTCGACTCCAGCGAAGGAGCCGACAGTGGAGGGGGATAGGCGCAAACGGGACCGCACACGCTGCTGACCGCTGACAGGGAGCTGCGTTGATGCCGGTCCGCTGAACAGCTGTTTGGTAACAGCAGCGGACCGGCGGGAAATTTAAAACCCCGACCGGCAGCCCTGCAGACTCCTGACAAGGAGAATCGCCGCCCGGGAACCGCTAGAATGCCGCCTGAAAAAAACGGCAGGCAGCCTCTATATACAGGTAAGACAAAATCTTACCAATTTACAGGTTCTATAGGAATCAACTTCCTCCAACACTGGAACAGGTTGGAGACAGCAAAATAAGTATGTCTGTCTCCCCAAGCCAGAGGAGGTCATGGAGTTAAAAACTTCCAGGAAAAAAGGGGCACTGGCTGAATGCCAAGGGAGCTGACACTCCTACCCCAGTGCTATTGCACTAGCATCTCCCTTATCGAGGGATTGATGCAACAACGGAATTTGAGCTATGCCTCCTCCAATGTATAGCACACCCCTTTGCTCCCTCTTTTGAGGCTAGCTAAGGAGGCCAGGGCTGGGCTGGCTTAAACGCTGGGCAGGCGGACGAGAACAGCAGTATGCCAGGGGAGCAGGATCAGGAAGAGCTACTGGGTGTCGTGGGACTCTACATGGCTCCTCCACGCGACCATCTTCCCAACAAAGCCCTGCAGGAGCAGGCCTTTCTAGAGGCAAATCCGCAGGCAGCTGGGTCAGCAGACTCGCAGACAAGAGCTGAATGCAGCGAAATCTGAAGCTCCTAACAGAAGGGTCAAGATGTCACCGCCTTTGCTTGTTTTCCACGGATCATACTCACCTGGCAGGCGAGACGCCATGATCACCAAGGTGGTTCTCCCAGGATGAGACTATCCCGTTGCACTACGAGGGTGCTGACGCCTAAGATGTTCCCAAATTTGGGATACTCGACTAACATTGGTGCATATAAGAACTGCCCGCAACCCCAAGTATACGGGGCTACGCAAACCGCTGCTGCGGGACGAGAGGCAGCTAAACCTGTGCGCCTCATGAGGGCAGGCCATGGATCGAGCAGGACATCGCATCCAACACCCAGCTGGCAGCACCCCTCGGCATCCACCAGCAATATCAAACTAAGACTGGTGAAAGCCTGGTGACCGCTTCACATTACCCCCAAAGTTCTTTTTAGACAGGGGCCCAGAGCGGAGCCGTGGGAAAATGCGCCGCCCCATCGACAGCACCAGCATACCAGCAAACTAGGCCTTCATGAACAAACAATAAACATGGAGGTAGGTAGTCTGGTTCCTCTCAGTTTACACTAAATAAGGGTGTTCTACTAACTGCAGGGGGGAGCATTTACACTTGTTGATAAAGCATGGGTGCAGTCACAAATAACTAATATATACTCAACCGTATTAGTGCATATAAACTTGAATTCAAATTGGGCATATTACCGCCAGTTCAGCATGCGCCCAAAGGGCATTTTTCTCCCTCTAAAAAGAGAAGTGAGAAGGTCAAGCTGAACTAGAAAGGCTCATTGCTAAATGAATCATGGGAGTAAACATGAACCATTGGAATTGTATCGAATATATTCACTAAAACTACAAAAGATGGTGAATGTAACATCATCATTGATCTAATATCACTAAATAAATCTGTTGAGTATATACACTTTAAGATGGAGACGGGTTTTGTCACTGCCAGACATCTGATCTCCAAAGGATACCTTATGGCGAGCATTGATATGGAAGATGAAAACTATCTTATACCCATACACTAGGATCATTGTAGATACCTAAAACAAAACATTTTACCTGGATAATGGATATCCCGGTTAGGGCAACTATGGGAGTATAGAGCATTCCCAATGGTCAATCTCAGCCCCAAACCATTATAACTATTAAAATAGCCATGAAAATATTAAGAAAACAATTAAATTGAATTTGAATCTAATCATGGCATATATTGGATGATATCCTCATATTAGGGGAAACAAAGGGATTAGCTGTGGCAGCAGTTCTAGCTACGAAACAGCTCCCTAAAGCACTGAGGTTCATCCCACGCCCAGATAAACCAGTATTGAAGCCATTAACTACCATGGATTATCTGGGCTTCAATATCATTCCATCCATATGACTGTTACTCTGCCAAGGTGCTGGGGTCACTATAATCTAATCATGAATGTACCCACTGAAACTATATCACAATTACAGTGGTGGGCAGACATATGTTGGCATAGTTTTCAGCCCTATTATTGTCACCAATCCCAACTTGGTTATTAAAAACCGATGCCAGTACTTTAGGCTGGGGAGCAACTAAACTCCATATCCAGCACAGGTAACAGATGGACCAAATCAGAATCATCGTTACTGCACACACCGGGCATCAATAATTTGGGATTGGTGATCGCCTATTGGGCTAAAAAGCATATGCATTTCAAATGCAGCACGTACATATGCGGTTACGGATTGATAATACTATGGTGGTGGCTTATATCAACCATATGGGGAGCACAAAATCACTATCGTGCAACAAATTGGAAACAGATCTGGCAATGGTGTGTCAAAAGACATTTTAACTATCCGCTGCCTATTTCCTAGGAAGCTAGAACAGTGGGAAACACCACGTCACGAGTAAAATGTATGATAACATTGAATAGATGTCAAACCCAAAATATCTGCTAAAGGTATTAAGCAGTTTGAAAGCCAGATATCAATTTGGTTGCACAAGACGGAATCACCAGTAACCTATGTATGTGACTTAGGAACCAGAGAGGCAGCAGCGATAGATGCCTACACGCTGGAAGGGGGAATTTCTGCTTTGCCTTCCTCCCTTCTGCCTCATCAGTCGGGCACTTCGTAATACAGATGGATTCTGTCTCCGAGATATTGAACGTGCCCGACCGGCCTACACAGCCATGGTTCCCAGTTCATCGCGACACGGTGGGCGATTCACCTATGTATTTCCCTAGTGGACCATGGTTGCTGACTCAACCCAGTATCAGGCACAAGCCACCCATGTCAGGGAAACATCAAACTCCTGGGTGCAGGTTTTGAATAGACCTTACCAGGGACTGGGATTATCCAAAGGAACCATTACCACCATGTCGGCATCCCTGCGAACAGCCACCAAGAGCTAACATGGGTAAAATACTGCCACGACGCAGGGACAACATACCAAACTATTCAACCACTGACGTATTGGAGTTCCTGGAACATCTACACCATGACTAAAAGGTGAGTTACAGTGCCGCAAATACAGCATGGAGCGCCTTGTCTGCTTATCTAAAACAGCATGACAGCAGAGCTTGGGATCCCATCCACTGAAGATAACTTATGAAGGGTACTATAATAATAAGCCCCAAAAACCCAGGTATACCCATGTATGGGATATTGGTGTGATATTGACATATCTCAGAGAATGGCACCAGCCAGATCCCTTAGCGTGTTCAATCTATGTTAAACGCTCATGCTTATGGCTCTCGTATACGCTCACAGAGTCCAATCGCTCCATAAAACTAGACTGGATAACATGGTGATTACCCCGGACGCATCGCGTTCATATTCTAGGTCTGGGAAAATCTAACTCGCTGGTATATGGGACTAGGCGAGATTATGAGTTCGGCACGGACCAGTAGGGTCGAGATCGCCTGTGTTTTTCCGTGCTGTAATCGTTATATGGCTATATGGACCAGGAACGCCCAATTCAATGGTGGGATTCCGGGCCTACCCACCAGAGTCCAGGTTGAGTGTGGTGACCCATCTACTACAATATATAGACACAACCCACAATCTTAGAGGGAGAGGGAAGCCTATGGGTCAACCACAGAAACCCCAAGACGGGGTACGAGCCAAACCACTCCAAGGTGGCTCAACAGGTACTGAAAGCTGCCGGAATAGATAATAATACATTCTAATCCCATTCCACTAGGGCAGCATTGATATCAGCGGCTGAACGAATGGACATCCCGGTTGACCACATTCTCAATACGGCAGAATGGTCAAGGGAACGACGTTCAGAACATTTTTATTGTAAACCGTTGATAAACCTGATTTAATTGCAGAAAGAATATTACAAACTGCAATATTAATTTAAGCTCAGGGGAGCTCTTTATGTTGTTATTGTTAACAAATACCTTTCTGTTTCTTGTGAAAGCAGATCCACGGGTTGATTACGATAACACTTCCTCCCTCAAAAACTTCGGCAGTGCGTGATATAAAAACTGTTACACGGTTTGAAATCACAGACCTTTGAAGTCTTCACGGAATCACTCACGTGACTCCGAAGTAAAATAGTAAGATTAAACAAGTACTTACCAGTATGAAGTTTGATCTGTATTTTATGAGGAGTTACGGTGAGGTATTACGTGCCCTCCGTTCCCACCCTCAATATATAGATCAAACTAATAAACTGGAGTCTCATGATCTTTACTATCTTACTTCAAATATTGTGTCTATCCTGTGATTTCACACCGCTGCTTCGAAATATGCCGCACCTGCGCACTGAGCTGGGATCTTCACGTAATACCTCACCGTAACTCCTCATAAAATACAGATCAAACTTCATACTGGTAAGTACTCGTTTAATCTTACTATTCTATTCTATATATATTAACAACCACTTTCCGTGCCGTAGGCATGTGATGGACATTTGTACTGACATGGAAATTGTTGGTGCACTGGGTCACGTGGAAGGCTACTAAGGCTGGTCAGCCTCGCTTAGTGTATTGTGTGCAGGTCGACATGCTCAAGGAAGGATGTGTTTGTGCTGGAGAGGGAACAGAGGAGATTCATCGGGTCTGAGTCCGATTCATTGATTCATGAAGTAGGATCTCGACCCGAAACGTCACCCATTCCTTCTCCCCAGAGATGCTGCCCGGCACGCTGAGTTACTCCAGCATTTTGTGTCTATCTTCGATTAAAACCAGCACCTGCACTTCCTTCCTACAAAGATTCATCAGGATGTTGCTTGTGTTGGTGGACTTTCATTACAGGGGGGCATTCGTCACAACATCTCAATTTCCAGGTGTATGTGAGCAAGAGGATCTTTGTCTGGACAAACAAATGTCTGGAGAAAAAGCCTAGACTAAGGTGAATGCTAGTTTCCCTGACAAATCTAATTCAAGCAATGCCTCAACATGATAGACAGTTAATAACAGTGAACCTAGCGATTCCAACATGTGGCAACACTGAGTCACCAGAAACTTCAGTCACTGACAAATCAGACAGAGTTATGGCACAAATCTCCCTCTGAAGATCGCCCATAAATGTTGGTAACAATCCTGGTCAGCACATTGATACCACATTTCAATACTTATAAGGTCATAATATCATGTGATAGGAGTAGAATTAGGCCATTCGGCCCATCAAGAACTCCGCCATTCAATAATGGCTGATCAACCTCTCCCTCCTAAATCCATTCTCCAAACTTCTCCTCAAAACTTCTGACACCTGTACTAATCATAAATCTATCTATCTATCACTGCCTTAAAAATATCCACTGAAATGGTGGTGAATCTGTGAAATTCTTTGTCAGAGAAGGCTGTGGAGCCTACGTCAGTGGATATTTTTACTCAAAAAATGTATCCTCATCTCCTTCCTAAAAGAAAGTTCTTTAATTCTGAGGCTGTGACCTCTAGTCCTAAACTCTCCCACTAGTGGAAACGTCCTCTCCACATCCACTCTATCCAAGCCTTTTACTATTCTGTATGTTTCAATGCAGTCCCCCCTCATTCTTCTAAACTCCTGCGAGAACAGGCCCAGTGCCGACAAAAGCTCATCATAGTTTAGCCTACTCATTCCTGGGATCATTCTTGTAAACCTCCTCAGGCCCTTCTCCAGAGCCAGCACATCCTTCCTCAGTTATGGTGTCTGCAATTGCACACAATATTCCAAATGTGGCCTTACCAGCGCCTCATAGAGTCTCAGCATTACATCCCCGTTTTGTAAACAAGCCCTCTTGACTTTGCTTCCTTTACTACCAATTCCACTTGAAGATTAACATTATGGGACTAGATTTTGGGACTAGATTTAGTTAAATTCATTTTATATAAACTGAACAAGTAACTGGGTGTTTTTGTCCGAGACGAAATTCCTGGCACGACTCATTCATACAATGCCTCAATGTAGTGGAGAGTTAATAACAATGAATTCCGTAACTCCAGCAGGGGGCAGACATGAGTTAACCAAAGTCAGTAGTCACTGACAGGACAAGCAGGATCAGTGGCACAAATATCCTTCTCTGACGGAACCCTGTGTGTTTTTATGACAATCTTGGTCATCAAATTCCTACAAGTTTTCAAAATCTCTGATTTAATTAAGTCAAGTTTACTTTGCTGGCTACCTGGTAGAATTCAAACTCGTATCGTGACGTGTTTCTGCGGATGGGGTTAAGATGTTTTAGATCATCTAGCAGTCTGTGTCTTGGTTGTATTGTGCTCCTGTGTTGGATGTGTTCAGGGATCTGACATCTCCAGCTGACCACTTGACTGTGAAGCTTCCCAACAGGTGAGATTGGTGCTGGTATAAAACTTTAGTTCCCCTTCAGTTCATCATTACGGTCAATCTTTGCATCTATTTACAACTTAAATATGTCACCCACATGAGAAGTAAGGAATCCATATGTTTTACCTTGATGAATCGCAACAATGGGTTCTCTCAACACTGCGTTCAACCAGAAGAGGTGTTTGAATTTTTCATCCAGCATGGCACCATCTCTCAGTGACAATGTGTGTTGTTCATCACTAATTCTGCAAATATTAAATAACCGGTTATAACCTGCGCGTCAACATGTTTATGTGACTTTACAGATCCGTGCAGAGTTTAACTGAAGAGCATGTCCTACCTCCTCTTGCGACCAGCTTCCTCCTGAAATAAATAAAGCAGAAATTGACTGAGGGAACAGCAACTTCACGCACGTTATTTCACATAGTTGAAAATTACCATTTACTGACTCGCGCTCAAGTTGTCACACAGAGGACATTACACTGATGGAACCAATGCAGGAGGTATGATGAATCTTTGTGACATTTATGCTATAACTCAGAGGTTGAAATGTGCAGGAAAGTCTGGACGTGTTGTGAACTTTCTGCTGAATAATGTCATAAGGTCATAAGTGATAGGAACAGTATTATACCATTCGGCCCATCAAGACTACTCCACTATTCAATCATGGCTGACCCATCTCTCCCTCCTCCTATCCCCATTCTCCTGTCGTGTCCCCATAACCTCTGACACGCGTAGTATTCAAGAATCGAAATATATCTGCCTTAAAAATATCCACTGACTTGGCCTCCATAGCCATCTGTTGCAAAGAATTCCACAGATTCACCACCCTCTGACTAAAATTCCTCCTTATCTTCTTCGAGGAACGTCCTTTAATTCTGAGGCGATGACCTCTTGTCCTAGACTCTCCCACTAGTGGAAACATCCTCTCCACATCCACTCTATCCAAGCCTTTCATTCTTCAGTCAGTTTCAATGATGTCCCCACTCATTTCTCTAAACTCCAGCGAGTACAGGCCCAGTGTCGAAAAATGCTTATCATATGTTACCCAACAATAAGCTGTTAATCATGATTGGTTGGAGGGATTTAAGATTAACGATGGATTAGATTGGGTGTGGATGGAGAATGTATCACCAGTTCTGAAGATACCAAAACACAAATGTAAAATGCAAAGTGGCCTGGAGCAAATCCTGTCAGAAATTCAGTGATCAGAATGTGGAATTCGTGCCCACGGGTCTGGTCGATGCAGATGGTAATGCAACGTAAGGGATGTAATGCTGAGGCTTTTCATGGCCCTGGTCGGACAGCATTTGGAGTATTGTGAGCAATTGTGGGCACCATGTCTGAGGAAGGATGTGCTGGTGCTGAAGAGGGTCCAAAGGAGCTTTACTAGAATGATCCCAGGAATGAGTGGGTTAACATATGATGAGCATATGACGGCACTGGGCCTGTACTCGCTGGAGTTTCAAAGGATGAGGGGGTACCTCATTGAAACTTACTGATTAATAAAAGTCCTGGATAAGGTGGATGTGGAGAGGGTGTGTGCACTGGTGGAAGAGTCAAGGGCTAGAGGGCATAGCCTCAGAATAAAAGAACGTACCTTCAGGAATGAGATGAAGAGGAATTTATTGTCAGAGGGCTGGTGAATCTGTGGAATTCATTGCCATAGGAGGCTGCAAATGCCGTCAACTGATATTTTAGGGCAGCGATAGATGGATTCTTGATTAGTATGAGTGTCAGGTTTTATGGGGAGAAGGCAGGAGAATGGAGTTGAGAGGGTGAGAAAGATCACCCATGCTTGAATGGCGGAGCAGACTTAATGGGCGGAATGGTCTAATTAATCTTCTATGACATGAGATAGTAGAGCGTGATTGTAAGGGGTCGTTGGATAAATATAGGTGATAATAAAAGTTGCATTTGTAGAAATATATCGCTCCCCATGTTGTGACTGCAATTTCATTGAACGAGATTGAAACATAACCCCTGACCTTCAGAAATAACACGATGTCTGTTTGTTCCATTCGCCTCCGCAGCTTTGAGAGTTCCTCCTCAATAGTGTTTAAATTATCTTGAATGTCTTGAAGATTTTTCTCCATTGGACTTAGAATCTTCTCCGCATCCTCCTTGATCTCTCTGAGAAGGCGCTTCCCTTTCTTCTTGAGCAGCTGGTTCAGTTCAGCTAACTGAGATGTGACCTGAGACTTAAGGCTTTGTGACTGCACCTGTAGAATGAAAGATGAGGATTGTCGGAATCATTTTCTTTGAAATATATTCGCCCTCACGTTCATATGAATTCCGACCATCTCCCAGATCCCGCCGTCAGTAGGTTAATTACTGCAGACAATTAAACCGACATAGACAACAAATTCTGGAATAACTCAGCGGGACAGGCAGCATCTTCGGAGAGAATGAATGGGTGATGTGTCGGGTCGAGACTAGGGTTGCCAATTTTCTCACTCCCAAATCAGGTGCAAAAGGTCAAAATATGGGACAACTTACCGACGGCAATTCGTTGACCGACTCGGCCGTAGCTGGGTGAAGGATGAGTTGACCCGGGTGCTGGACTGCACACAAAGCCCAGGGGGGGGGGGGGGGGGGGAGGGGGCGGGAAATCACGTGCAAAGTCCAGCGCCCCATCCAACTCATGAACCGAGGATCATTGAAACATAGAAACATATAAAACAGGTGCAGGAGTAGGCCATTCGGCCCTTCGAGCCTGCACCGCCATTCAATATGATCATGGCTGATCATCCAACTCAGTATCCTGTACCTGCCTTCACTTCATACCTTTGGATCAATTTAGCCACAAGGGCCACATTTAACTCCCTCTTAAATATAGCCAATGAACTGGCCTCAACTACCTTCTGTGGCAGAAAATTCCAGAGATTCACCACTCTCTGTGTGAAAAATGTTTTCCTCATCTCGGTCCTAAAAGACTTCCCCCTTATCGTTAAACTTTGACCGGCCATGAGAAGGAGGGTGGTGGTGTTGGCGGTCAGCGAAGGTCCGGGTTCGGACAGCTGGCTGGGCTGCCGACCGACCGACGGGGCCACGGGCTGGTGCTGGTGCTGTTGCTGTTGCTGCTGCTCCTGCTCCTGCTCCTGCTGCTGCTGGTGCTGGTGCTGGTGCTGCTGCTGCTGCTGCTCTCCACGGGCTGTACTACGTCGGGACGGGTGAGGCGGGGGCGGGGCTCGGACCCGAGTATCCCCTCGACTCGAGTAGTAACGGTCAAATACGGGACAAGGGCGGGACGAACCAATTTTGCCCCAAAAATGTGATGTCCTGGCTAATACAGGACAGTTGGCAACCATGGTCGAGACCCTTCTTCAGACTGAACCGTTTCGCGTCGAGACCCTACTTCAGACTTAGTTACTCCAGCATTTCGTGTCTACCTTCGATTTAAACCAGCATCTGCATTTCTTTCCTACACAAATTAAATGGACGTGTTATGTAGATGAGGGCGGAGCCCATCCTCGTCACAGCGAGAACATGGCGGTTTCACGCTGAGACTAGCAGAGCTCAGGGTCGAACCGAATTCACCGGAGCAGTGAAACAGCGCAACTAACTGCTGCCGCGCTACGCTGTAGTGCATTAACCAAAATACAAAACTACACAACACGATCAGAAATGCCACACAACAAGGCCTCACCCGGACTTGGGAAATCTTCTGCTTCTGTTGCTCTTCCATTTCCTGGATGGCTGATTTATTTGTTGTCAGAGATTGTATGGATGATTTAACCTGATCCTGGGAATCAGAGAGAAAGGGGGTTAGACAATAAACATTCAACTATACATTCAAGCAAGTGATCGTAGTCGGTTTGCTTTTACCTTGTAGGTTTCAACAGCTTCTTTAATCGGTATGAAGCTGTGAGACTTGTGTTCCCGCGCATCTCGACAAACCACACAGATCAGTTTCTTGTCCGTTTCACAAAACAGCTTCAGTTCTTCCTGATGTTCCTCGCAGTGATGTTTACTTTCCTTCTCTTCCGTATTCAGGCTCAGTGTTCGAGCTTTCTCAGACATTCTCGCCAAGGCCCGATTCACCCTGAGGGTGCGGTCAGCAAACTCGTCTCTACATTCCGGGCAGGAGTTTCTCTCCTCCCTGTCCCAACTCTGTGTGATACAGGAGCGGCAGAAGTTGTGCCCACACTCCAGTGACACCGGATCGGTGAAGAAATCCAGGCAGATGGGACAAATTAGCTCCCATGTTAAATTCACGACCTGCTCTTTAGAAGCCATTTTAACTCCTGCCACTTCCTGGTTTGAAACTGCTTTCACTGATTGGGAGCTGCTGATCCCTTGTGATCCCTCTGTACCGCGAGTGTCTACCGCGCACGCTGCCGTCTCCAGCACATTTGCTGTAGGGTTTCAGGGTGAACGTGTTCTAGGTGACCGTGTCCTGACCTCAAATACTCATGGACGGTTTATTGAGATGTTAAACTGACCGGTTTATAAATGTAAACGCAGGGAATATTATGGAGCAGTTTAGAGCAGGACAGAAAAAAGAAACTAACTGGGGTGTAAAACGATGGTTAAATATAAACTTAGAGTGAATTCAAGTCGGATTTATTGTCATCTGTACAAGTACTGCGATGAACAGCTGCGATGAAAACCACATCGCCGTTTCAGCAGCATCACACACACAAATACTCAGCGCTTCACACAATATAAATTAAACACAAATTACAACCACATTACACATAAATCCTGCAAGTTAATAAAAACAAAATTAAAAACTGCTCCAAAGACAAGGCATTAATACAAAACACAATTTAATATAAACACATCCATGGCCACTGCAGGCTGTAGTGCAACTCGTGTGCGTTGGAAATGCCGCACCAGGCCATGATGCGAACAGTCAGGATACATTCTACAGCGCTGATGTGGAGGTTTCTTCGAGTATCAGGTTATATCCCGGAATATCCACAATGCGAAGACACAATCCGTATGGAACAAAGAACAGTACGCACAGAAGCAGCCCTTCGGCCCACAGTGTCTGTGCTGAATATGATGCCAAGACCAACTCTTACCTGCTTGAACATAATCTATATCATTCAATTACCTGCATACTCACGTGCCTATCCAAACATCTCTTCACCGCCTGTCTCGTATCAGCCTCCACCACCATCCCTGGCAGCGCGTTCCAGAAACTCACCATCATTGGGGTAGAAAACCTGCCTCACACATCGCCTTTAAACTTTGCCCCTCTCATCCTATAGCTATGCTCTCTACTGTTAAATATTTCGCTCTCAGTAAAAGAGTGGACAGGTGGCGAAGGTATGCGTTGGGGAGAACTTCGGGTCCAGTGATCACAATACCATTAGTTTCAATATAACTATGGAGATGGTGAGAACTGGACCTAGGGTTGAGATTTTTGAATGGAGAAAGGCTAACTTTGATGCGATGCGAGATGATTTAAAAGGAGTGAACTGGGACATTTTGTTTTATGGGAAAGATGTAGAAGAGAAATGGAGGACATTTAAAGGGGAAATTTTAAGAGTACAGAATCTTTATGTTCCTGTTCGGTTGAAAGGAAACAGTAAAAACTGGAAAGAGCCCTGGTTTTCAAGGGAAATTGGACATCTTGTTCGGAAAAAGAGGGAGATCTACAATAATTATAGGCAGCATGATGTAAATGAGGTGCTTGAGGAGTATAAGGAATGTAAAAAGAATCTTAAGAAAGAAATTAGAAAAGCTAAAAGAAGATATGAGGTTGCTTTGGCAAGTAAGGTGAAAGTCAATCCAAAGGGTGTCTACAGCTATATTAATAGCAAAAGGATATGGAGGGATAAAATTGGTCCATTGGAGAGACAGAGTGGACAGCTATCTGCAGAGCCAAAAGAGATGGGGGAGATATTGAACAATGTTTTTTCTTCGGTATTCACCAAGGAGAAGGATATTGAATTATGTGAGGTAAGGGAACTTGCAGAGTAGCTATGGATACTATGAGGTTCAAAGTAAAATAAGTACTGACACTTTTGAAAAATATAAAAGTGGATACGTCTCCAGGTCCTGACAGGATATTCCCTAGGACATTGAGGGAAGTTAGTGTAGAAATAGCCGGGGCTATGACAGAAATATTTCAAATGTCATTAGAAACGGGAATAGTCCCCGAGGATTGGCGTACTGCGCATGTTGTTCCATTGTTTAAAACGGGTTCTAAGAGTAAACCTAGCAATTATAGACCTGTTAGTTTGACTTCAGTGGTGGGCAAATTAATGGAAAAGATACTTAGAGACAATATATATAAGCATCTAGATAAACAGGGTCTGATTAGGAACAGTCAACATGGATTTGTGCCTGGAAGGTCATGTTTGACTAATCTTCTTGAATTTTTTGAAGAGGTTACTAGGGAAATTGACGAGGGTAAAGCAGTGGATGTTGTCTATATGGACTTTAGTAAGGCCTTTGACAAGGTTCCTCATGGAAGGTTGGTTAAGAAGGTTCAACTGTTGGGTATAAATGCAGGAATAGCAAGATGGATTCAACAGTGGCTGAATGGGAGAAGCCAGAGGGTAATGGTGGATGGCTGTTTATCGGGTTGGAGGCAGGTGACTAGTGGGGTGCCTCAGGGATCTGTGTTGGGTCCTTTGTTGTTTGTCATGTACATCAATGATCTGGATGAAGGTGTGGTAAATTGGATTAGTAAGTATGCAGATGATACCAAGATAGGGGGTGTTGTGGATAATGACGAGGATTTCCAAAGTCTACAGAGTGATTTAGGCCATTTGGAAAAATGGGCTGAAAGATGGCAGATGGAGTTTAATGCTGATAAATGTGAGGTGCTGCACCTTGGCAGGACAAATCAAAATAGGACGTACATGGTAAATGGTAGGGAATTGAAGAATACAGTTGAACAAAGGGATCTGGGTATAACCGTGCATAGTTCCTTGAAGGTGGAATCTCATATAGACAGGGTGGTAAAGAAAGCTTTTGGTATGCTAGCCTTTATAAATCAGAGCATTGAGTATAGAAGCTGGGATGTAATGTTAAAATTGTACAAGGCATTGGTGAGACCAAATCTGGAGTATGGTGTACAATTTTGGTCGCCAAATTATAGGAAGGATGTCAACAAAATAGAGAGAGTACAGAGGAGATTTACTAGAATGTTGCCTTGGTTTCAACAACTAAGTTACGGAGATAGGTTGAATAAGTTAGGTCTTTATTCTCTGGAGCGCAGAAGGTTAAGGGGGGACCTGATAGAGGTCTTTAAAATGATGAGAGGGATAGACAGAGTTGATGTGGACAAGCTTTTCCCTTTGAGAATAGGGAAGATTCAAACAAGAGGACATGACTTCAGAATTAAGGGACAGAAGTTTAGGGGTAATATGAGGGGGAACTTCTTTACGCAGTGAGTGGTGGCGGTGTGGAATGAGCTCCCAGTGGAAGTGGTGGAGGCAGGTTCATTGGTATCATTTAAAAATAAATTGGATAGGCATATGGATGAGAAGGGAATGGAGGGTTATGGTACGAGTGCAGGCAGGTGGGACTAAGGGGAAATAAATTTGTTCGGCATGGACTTGTAGGGCCGAGATGGCCTGTTTCCGTGCTGTAATTGTTATATAGTTATATGGTTAAAAGTTTATGATTGTGTAACCTGCCCACCCCTCTCATAATTCGATAGACTTCCATCAAGTCTCCCCTCAACCTCCGGCGGTCCGGAGAAAACTTTCCATATCGGTCTGATCTCCCCGCACATTAACACTATCCTACACCCAATAGGGACAATTTTTGCATTTACCAAAACTAATTAACCGGTACGTCTTTGGAGTGGGGGAGGAAACCGAAGATCTCGGAGAAAACCACGCACGTTACGGGGAGAGCGTGCAAACTCCGTACAGACAGCACCCAAGCTAGAATGTAGGCGGAGACAGTAAGTCTAGTGGGAGAAGGGGAATGGGATGGAGAGAGAAAGCAAGAGCTATCAGAAGTTAGAGAATTCAATGTTCATAGCCTACCTCGTTCCTTTCTCCTTCTTTGTCCCGTCTCCGTTTCTCCTCTTGCTACTCTCACTGTCTCCTCTCTTTCCTCTCTCTATCGCCCCTCTCTTTCCCTCTCTTCCGCCCTCCTCCCCTCTGCGCTCTCTTCCTTCTCCTCTCTCTGCCCGCCTTCGTGTCTCTCCTTCTTTATCTCAATATTTGCCCCTCTCCTCTCCTCTGCCTCCTTCAGCCCTGGCTGTCCCTATCTTTCTCCCTACTCTCTCCCCTCTCCCGCTCCCTTTCTTTCCGTTTTCTCTCTCCTTCCTCCCCTCTCTCCCCTTTTGTTTCTTTCTTCTCTCCCTTTTCCCTCTGCTCCCCTCTTTTTCCCTTTTTCCCCCCTCCCCCCTCTCTTCTCTCCTTCGTCCTCTTAAACCTCCTCCTCTTCCCCTCTCTTTCCCTTTCCCTCCTTTTAGTCCCCTCCCTGTTGCCCTCCCTCTTCTTCCTCTCTCTCCCCTCTTCCCCCTTTCCCTCTCTCTCCTCCCCTCTCCTCTCCCCTCTCCTTTCTCCTCTTTCCCCCTTTCTCTCCTCTCTCTCTTTCCCTCCTCTCCCCTTTCCCTCCTCCTCTCTTCTCTCTCCTCCTTTTCTCCCTCCCCCCCCTCTCCTCTCTTTCCTCTCTCCCCTCCCTTCCTCCTCTCCTTCTCCATCTGTCCCCGCTTTCTTCCCTCTTCTCCCTTTCTTCCTCTCCTCCCTCCCCCTCTTTCCCTTCTTCCTTCCTTTCCCTCCCCTCCTGCCCTCCTCTCTCCTTCTTCCCCTCTTTTCTCCCCCCCTCTCCTCCTCCCTCTCCTCTTCTCCCCCCTCTCTTTTCCCCTCCCTCTCCCCCCTCCCCTCTTCCTCTTCGCCCCTCGCCTCTCCCTCCTCTCCTCTCTTCATTCCGCCCTTCCTCTCTCTTAGTCTCTCTCCTCTCCTCTCTTCCTCCCCATTCCTCCCCTTCACTCCTCTCCCTCTTTCCCCCTCCTCCTCTCCCCCCTCCTCGTCTCCTCCCTCCCTCCCTCTCTAGTCCTCCCCCTCCCCTCCTCTCCCCCCACTCTCTCCTCCTTTTCTTCTCTCCCCCTCCTCGTCCTCCTCTTTTCCCCCTTCCCCTTCCTCCCCTCCCTTCATTTCCTGTCCCTCCCCCCCTCTCCTCCCCCTCTCATTCTGTCTTCCTCTTCTTGCCTCCCTCTCCCACTGACTTCGAGTCTCCTGGCCTCCTTTCTGCCTCTCCCTTTCTTCTCCTCTCCTTTTCCTCCCCCTGTCTTTTGTTCCCTTCCCCTCATTTCTCTCCCCCCCTGTTCCCCTCTTTCCCTTTCTCCCCTTCTCCCCTCCCTCTTTCTTTCCCCTTTCCTCTCTCCCCCTTTCCCTTCCCTCCCCTTTCCTCTTTCCTCTCCTCTCCTGCTCTCCCCTCCTAGAGTCTCCCTTCCATCCTTCCTTTCTTTCCCCCTTCTTCTTTCTTCTCTCTCTTCCCCTCTCTCTCTGTCCTCTCCCTTCCTCTCTCCTTCTTCTCCTCCCTTCTTTCCTCTGCCTTTCTCTCCCTCTTCTCCGCTCTTCATCCTCTTCCCTGTTTCCCTCTCTCCCTTCCGTCTCCTCTTTCTCGCTTTTCTCCTTTTCCCCCCCTCCCCTCCCTCCCTTTCTCTTTCCTTTTCTCTCCTCTCTCCCTCTTTCTTCCTCTTTCCTTCCCCTTTCCCCCTCCCCTCTCTTTCCCCCTCTCTTCTTCTCTCTTCCTCTCTTCTTCCCTTCCTCCTTCTCTCCCCCTCCTCCCTCTTCCCCCCTTCCCTCTGAGCTCATCCCTTCCCTCTCCTCTCCCCTCCCCGTCCCATGTCCTCTTCTCCCCTCCTCCTCTCTCTCTCCTCCTCTCTCCCTCCCCTCCCCCCCCCCGTTTCTCCCTCCTTCCCCTCTCCTCTCTCCTCTCCCTCCCCCTTCCCCCTTCTCTCCCTCTCTCGTTTCCTCTCTCTCTCTCCTCTCTCTCCCTCTCTCTTCCCCTCTCCCTCCTCCCTCTCTCTCTCTCTCTCTCCCCTCTCTCTCTCTCTCCCCCTCTCCCTCTCTTCCCTCCATCCTCCTCCTCCCTCTCTCTCCCCCCCTCCTCCACTCCCTCCCTCCCTTCTCTCCTCCCGCTCCTCTCTCTCCCACCCCCTCCTCTCTCCTCTCCCTCATCGTCTCCCTCCCCCCTCCCGTCTCCCCCTCCTCTCCCTCTTTGTCTCCCTCCCCCAACCTTCCTCGTGGTTGTTTGATTCAGAAGGATTGCACAAAAACAAAACCCTTCTCCAAGAAAGATCTTCTTTTCGAGTCATGATCTTAGGATTAGAGAGGTACGTCGGGGGGGTATAGCCACAAAATTGTGAGATAACTGAGAATGGGTTTTTTAAACATAGCAGAGAGATCATGGGCTGATTCTGAAGGGATCCATATTCTCATTTATGAGACTGGAACCCCGTGAGTTACAACTAGGGGTTTTAGGGGTGTGCAGATCCTGCAGTGTGATTAACGTAGTCTGCAGTTCTTGCTTAGACGAGATGCCCTTTCGTTAGGCCTACAAATAGAGACATTATCCTATTGAGTTCAAAAACTGGAATGGGCTATCTGAAAGTGGTCAATTAGACGGAAGAGATTTCGGGAGGGAGATATGCCCGAGAGAGAAGGATTAAAGAGATAGAGAGAGAGGCGCGAACTGGCTCATAGAGAAGGGTGAAACCCCCTCCCTCTCCAGATAGACAGCGTGAAGCTAGTACATCTCCCACTGTCACACGCATCCATGGAACCATTCTGCAATTAGTTTCCTCCCCTCCTCTGACTTGGGCGAGAGAGACGTGGACCCCTCGTTCAATTTATTTGGAGTGTGCCGTGCAGACGACTCCATTTGTTGTTCCCGTTTTTTGCTTTGTTTATAGATGCAACGCGACACAGGGACCTTACGGCCAACCGATCCGCACCCGACCAGCGAGCCCCACACATTAACACTACCCCCGGGGCATTTTATTCATTTACACCAGGCCAATTATCCTACAAGCCTGCAAGTCTTTGGAGCGTGTAGGAAACCGAAGATCTCCACGCAGTCATGGGGAGAATGTTAAAATTCCGTCAGAGGGCATCCACCCGTTGTCCGATGCGCCCGAGTCTCTGGGCAACTGTTAGGCAGCAACCTATAAGGCGCCTACAGAGAGCTCGCATAATCAGAGGTCGTGTTGAATTCAGTGCCCAGGGTGTTGTTAAACCTCTGTGGATAACAATGCTGTGTGTTTGTCCAGCACAGACAGCAGATACTTTGAGGCGTTCTGACCTTTAAAATGTCCACTGAGATATCCACCATACCTCTGTCATCCATGAGCAGTCTTTCTAAGGTGCTTCCGCTTCCCCATCTCTGGATTTAATGACCTCGTTGCAAGCCTTCTGCACCATTTGTATTTGGAGCTCCATACGTGTGACACCTGTATCGGATGTTATATGAGATTTTCGACATGCGATATGAAGAGAAAGATCGTTGTTGTGGGATGTAGTAGTTGAGTGGACAAGAGCGTGTTCTTCCTACTGCAGTGTACGTCAATGTTAACTTCTGCAGCTTACTGTCCACTGACCTAGCACAACATCTACCAACAACATTTGATCACTAACGGCGCTTTACTCTGCATTTAAGAATACAAATTCATCTTCTGGCCCCATATCGCCCTTTCTTGTCGCGCTTTTCGGGATCTCAACGCGCCGTGATTTAATCTCTTGATAATATTTAAAAAGTCTGTGCCGGGCCCGCGTGTTTGTGGGTGGCGAATCCGATGTCTGGGTCGTGTTGGATGCCTCGCGGGTGAATTGTGGGATCGCTGGTGGCCGCCTCCTCCCCGGGTGTCCGCGCGGCGGGCCGATGGTGTGGAGGGTGTGATAGGAGAGAGTGTGAGGGGATATAGAGAAGTGGGGGAGAGAGGGAATGGGGAGAAAGTGTGACAAAGGTGAAGACTCTTTGAGAAGGGAGGTGTGAGGGTGAGGGAAGAGAGGGGTGTGGAGGGGGAGTGGAGAACATAGAGCAGAACGACGGGGAGAGGAGAGGAAGTAGTTGATAGGAGCATGGTGGAGGATGAGGTACTAGAAGCGGGAGGATGAGAGAGGAGAGGGGAAGGGGATGTTGTGATGAGGAGAGTGTTGGAAAATGGGGGAGTGGAGGGGAGGGGGAGGAGGAGTGGAGAGAGGGGTAGCGGGAGAGGGGAGGGAGAACAGACGGGTATAGGGGGGGGGGAGGAGGGGAGAGTAATAGGGGGAGGGGAGAGATAGGGGTAAGGGGGAGGAGG
>NW_026575985.1:10000-20332 GCF_028641065.1 Leucoraja erinaceus | reverse complement strand
CACCACACACCACACACAGAGTTTAGAAGGATGAGAGGGGATCTCACTGAAACATATAGGAGATTGTTAAGGGTGTGGGCACGCTAGAGGCAGGAAACATGTTCCCCATGTTGGGGGAGTCCAGAACCAGGGGCCACACACACACACACACAGTTTAAGAATAAGGGGTCGGCCATTTAGAACGGAGACGAGGAAACACTTTTTCTCACTGAGAGAGTGGTGAGTCTGTGGAATTCTCTGCCTCAGAGGGCGGTGGAGGCCGGTTCTCTGGAGAGATGCTTTCAAGAGAGAGCTAGATAGGGCTGTTAAAGATAGCGGAGAGAGAGTCAGGGGATATTCTAGATTAGAGAGTTAGATTTAGCTCCTGGGCCCCTCAACATCGGGCAACATTCTCGTGAATATCTCCAGCTTTGGTTTCTGTTATGTGTCAGTTGAGATGAATGTGGGGTACTCGTGGCCAGTGGGGGGCCCTCCTCACTCCCACCCTCACTGCCCCACCTCACTGTGCCGGCCCCCTCCTCACTGCCCCTCACACACCCCCCTCTTACAGAACGACCCCCCCCCCCCCTCCCCCTCACCCCCCCCCCCCACTACCACCACAAAGATGGGATTACTGATACCAGGTTGGTCCCTCTCTCTCTCCCTCTCCATCTCCCCTCTCTCCCCCTCTCCCCTCTCTCCCTTTCTCCCTCCCTCTCTCTTCTATTTCTCCCTCTCTCTCACTCTCGCCCTCTCTCCCTCTCTCCCTCTCCTTCTCTCTCCCCCTCTCTCCCCTCTCCCTCTCCTCCTTCCCTCTCCCTCTCTCCCTCTCTCCTCTCTCCTCTCTCTCCCTCTCTCCTCTCTCCCTCCCTCCCCCTCTCTCTCGCCCTCCCCCTCTCTCTCCCTCTCTTCCCCTCTCCCTCTCTCCCTCTCTCTCCTTCTCTCCATCTCTCTCCACCCCTCTCCCCCTCTCTCTCCCTCCCTCTCTCCCTCTCCCCCCTCCCCCCCCCCCTCCTCCTCCCTACCTCTCCCCCTCTCTCTCCCTCTCCCTCTCTCTCCCCCTTTCTCCCTCTCCTCTCTCTCCCCCTCTCTCTCCCCTCCCTCCCCCTCTCTCCCTCTCTCTCCCCTCTCTCCCTCTCTCTCCTCTCTCTCCCCTCTCTCCCCTCCCTCTCCCTCTCTCCCCCTCTCCCAGGACGTGGTGAAGAACATGGACCTGGTTTTCCGGGAGCTACTCCACAGCCGGAGCGGGAGGAGCGCCGGGGAGGGTGGGGTTGATACAGGAGCCCAGCGTCGGGGCAGTGGAGGGGGGCTGGTCGAGAAGGTCGGTGGCAAGATGACGGCCATCTCCAAATCCGGCATGAAGGCCAGAGCGGCCGCCCTCTTCAAACCAGGCGGGGGGTCCGCAGCTGACGGGACCCCCAAGGTAACGTCCTGAGAGGGTGATGGGTGGGTGGTTGAGAGAGCTGAGCTTCGATCCAGTCGGCTCCCACTATCCCAGCGTCTTGGCGTGTTTGCCCCACGGAAACAAGGGGGGCCTTCGACAACACCCCCAACCTCCTCCAGGTCCCCCCACTCCCCCTCCCCTCCTCAATCCCCCTCCCCACCCCTCCCCTCCAATCCTCCCCGCTTTCTTTGGAAGCGAGACTTCCTCACCAGCCAGGCTTTGGAACGGGGAGAGAGACACACACACACACACACACACACACACACATATATATAACATATAACAATTACAGCACGGAAACAGGCCATCTCGGCCCTACAAGTCCGTGCCGAACAACTTTTTTTCCCCTTAGTCCCACCTGCCTGCACTCATACCATAACCCTCCATTCCCTTCTCATCCATATGCCTGTCCAATTTATTTTTAAATGATACCAATGAACCTGCTTCCACCACTTCCACTGGGAGCTCATTCCACACCGCTACCACTCTCTGAGTAAAGACACACACACACACACACACACACACACACACACACACACACACACACACACACACACACACACACACACACACACACACACACACACACACACACACAGCATGTAAAATGGCCCTTCGGCCCATCAAGCCCTCACCAGCCATCCATCAAACAATTTCCCCCCCCCACTCACACTAGTTCTTCTATAAGTAAGAAATGCATACAGAGTGCTGGAGTAACTCAGCGGGTCAGGCAACATCTGTGGAGAACATGGATAGGTGACGTTTCACAGAGTGCTGGAGTAACTCAGCGGGTGCAGCAGCATCTATGGAGCTAAGGAAATAGGCAATGTTTCGGGCCGAAACCCGTAAGGGTTTCGGCCCAAAACGTTGCCTATTTCCAGAAGGATTTCGGCCCGAAACGTTGCCTATTTTCTTAGCTCCATAGATGCTGCTGCACCATAACTCAGCGGGTCAGGCAGCATCTGTGGAGAAACATGGATAGGTGACGTTTCACAGAGTGCTGGAGTAACTCGGGTCAGGCAGCATCTGTGGAGAACATGGATAGGTGACGTTTCACAGAGTGCTGGAGTAACTCAGAGGGTCAGGCAGCATCTGTGGAGAACATGGATAGGTGACGTTTCACAGAGTGCTGGAGTAACTCAGCGGGTCAGGCAGCATCTGTGGAGAACATGGATAGGTGACGTTTCCAGTTTGGGCTGTAGAAGGATCCCGATCTAAAACGTCACCTATCCACGTTCTCCACAGATGCTGCCTGACCCGCTGAGTTACTCCTGGGATGTCAGGACTTTCATATGAAGAAAGACTCGGCTTGTACTCGCTAGAATTTAGAAGATTGAGGGGGGGGATCTTATAGAAACTTACAAAATTCTTAAGGGTTGGACAGGCTAGATGCAGGAAGATTGTTCCCGATGTTAGGGAAGTCCAGGACAAGGGGTCACAGCTTAAGGATAAGGGGGAAATCCTTTAAAACCGAGATGAGATGAGAAGAACATTTTATTTCACACACAGAGAGTGGTGAATCTGTGGAATTCTCTGCCACAGAGGGTAGTTGAGGCCACACAGTTCATTGGCTATATTTAAGAGGGAGTTAGATGTGGCCCTTGTGGCTAAGGGGATCAGGGGGTATGGAGAGAAGGCAGGGATGGGATACTGAGTTGGATGATCAGCCATGATCATATTGAATGGCGAATGGTGCACGCTCGAAGGGCCGAATGGCCTCTACTCCTGCACCTATTGTCTGTTTCTCTGTGAAACGTCACCTATCCATGTTCTCCACACAGATGCTGCCTGACCCGCTGAGTTACTCCAGCACTCTGTGTGTCCACACACTAGTTCCATGTTCTCCCACTCCCCAATGGTACAGAGCAGCCAATAGCGTGCCGACCCGCATGCGTTTGGGAGGTGGGGGGGGAAACCTCACAGGGAGAGCGGGCAAACTCCACACAGACAGCACAGACAGAGGCCACGTGTCTCTGAGTGAGCGAGCAATTCCGGACACTTCCCGTCTGGGAGAATCCCTGCTCCCGTTCTGCGGCCCCTGTTTCCGCTTCCACCACCCCCACACTCCCCCCCCCCCCTCCTCCCTCCCCCTCGTGACTGGACCGGCCCCGGGAACGGAACCTCCTTCTGACACACGTGCATCATACGTGTGGCCTCGCGGTGCCTCCATGAAGCAGGAGCAAGATCTTCCAACCTTTGTATTCATGTTTTGTTCAATAAAGGCCATTTGCCTTTCACATTCGGGCTGACTAACCTTCACTGGCTGGGCGTACGTGAGGATATCTACACCAACGCCCACTGCACAATAGCCCACTCAGAAACTCATTCCATCCTCTCCCCAAACAAGCAAAAAAAAAACACCCCAGCCACACCACACAGCGCAGGTTCACCAGGTTAATTCTCTGCCTCAGAGGGCGGTGGAGGCAGGTTCTCTGGATGCTTTCAAGAGAGAGCTAGATAGGGCTCTTAAAGATAGCGGAGTCAGGGTATATTGAGGGAGTGCAGCGTAGGTTTATTTCCAGGATGGTGGGACGGTCCTTCTGCAGTTGTACAGGGCCCTGGTGAGACCACACCTGGAGTATTGTGTGCAGTTTTGGCCTGTTGGCCTTCATAACAAGAGGAGTTGAGTACAGGAGCAAAGAGGTCCTTCTGCAGTTGTACAGGGCCCTGGTGAGACCACACCTGGAGTATTGTGTGCAGTTTTGGCCTGTTGGCCTTCATAACAAGAGGAGTTGAGTACAGGAGCAAAGGGGTCCTTCTGCAGTTGTACAGGGCCCTGGTGAGACCACACCTGGAGTATTGTGTGCAGTTTTGGCCTGTTGGCCTTCATAACAAGAGGAGTTGAGTATAGGAGCAAAGAGGTCCTTCTGCAGTTGTACAGGGCCCTGGTGAGACCACACCTGGAGTATTGTGTACAGTTTTGGTCCCCTAATTTGAGGAAGGACATTCTTGCTATTGAGGGAGCCCAGCGTAGGTTCACCAGGTTAATTCCCGGGATGGCGGGACTGTCATATGCTGAGAGAATGTGGAGCGGCTGTGGGCTTGTACACTCTGTGGAGTTTAGAAGGATGAGAGGGCATCTCATTGAAACATATGAGATTATTAAGGGTTTGGACACGCTAGAGGCAGGAAACATGTTCCCGATGTTGGGGGAGTCCAGAACCAGGGGCCACACACACACACACACAGTTTAAGAATAAGGGGTCGGCCATTTAGAACGGAGACGAGGAAACACTTTTTCTCACAGAGAGTTGTGAGTCTGTGGAATTCTCTGCCTCAGAGGGCGGTGGAGGCCGGTTCTCTGGAGAGAATTCTTTCAAGAGAGAGCTAGATAGGGCTCTTAAAGATAGCAAGAGAGAGTCAGGGGATATGGGGAGAAGGCAGGAACGGGGAACTGATTGGGGATGATCAGCCGTGATCACATTGAATGTCGGGTGCTGGCTGGAAGGGCCGAATGGCCTCTACTCCTGCACCTGTTGTCTATTGACTGTAACACATATACACACCTCACTGTAACACCGATAAGTCCTAGTATATTAACCCCTCGATTCACTGATCTTAACATGAAACCAGGAAGCTGTGGCCGTGATGTTGAGTCCAAAACATTACTGTTGTTTAAGTCATTGTGGAAAGCAAAATGTTCTCTCGCTGCCAAGTTTATTCATTGTTTAGACAACCAATGAAGTCCAAATCTTGATTCTTCGATGGAGAGTGTTATTGAGAGAGGAGTCGCTGTCCAGATATCCCCAGAGAGAGAGAGAGAGGGGGGCTGAGAGACACTGGTCAATGTATGAAAGATAAGGTTACACAGGAGAGGGTCACACACACACAGGAGAGACTAGTTTTGCTCTCCTAATTTGAGGAAGGACATCCTTGTGATCGAGGCAGTGCAGCGTAGGTTCACCAGATTCTGCAGTTGTACAGGGCCCTCGTGAGACCACACCTGGAGTATTGTGTGCAGTTTTGGCCTGTTGGCCTTCATAACAAGAGGAGTTGAGTACAGGAGCAAAGAGGTCCTTCTGCAGTTGTACAGGGCCCTAGTGAGACCACACCTGGAGTATTGTGTACAGTTTTGGCCTGTTGGCCTTCATCACAAGAGGAGTTGAGTACAGGAGCAAAGAGGTCCTTCTGCAGTTGTACAGGGCCCTGGTGAGACTACACCTGGAGTATTGTGTACAGTTTTGGCCTGTTGGCCTTCATAACAAGAGGAGTTGAGTATAGGAGCAAAGAGGTCCTTCTGCAGTTGTACAGGGCCCTGGTGAGACCACACCTGGAGTATTGTGTACAGTTTTGGTCTCCTAATTTGAGGAAGGACATCCTTGTGATTGAGGCAGTGCAGCGTAGGTTCACCAGATTGATCCCTGGGATGGCGGGACTGTCATATGAGGAAAGATTGAAAAGACTAGGCTTGTATTCACTGGAGTTTTGAAGGATGAGGGGGTGGATCTTATAGAAACATATACAATTATAAAAGGACTGGACAAGCTAGATGCGGGAAAAATGTTCCCAATGTTGGGCGAGTCCAGAACCAGGGGCCACACACAGTCTTAGAATAAAGGGGAGGCCATTTAGGACTGAGGGTGAGAAACAACTTTTTCACCCAGAGAGTTGTGCGAATTTGTGGAATTCCCTGCCACAGAGGGCAGTGGAGGCCAAGTCACTGGATGGATTTAAGAGAGAGTTAGATAGAGCTCTAGCGGTGAGTGGAGTCAAGGGATATGGGGAGAAGGCAGGCACGGGTTATTGATTGGGGACTGTGGGCTGTGTGTACTGTGTGTACTGTGGGCTGTGTGTACTGTGTGGGCTGTGTGTGTGTACTGTGTGTACTGTGGTGGGCTGTGTGTACTGTGTGTACTGTGTGGGCTGTGTGTACTGTGTACTGTGTGGGCTGTGGGCTGTGTGTACTGTGTGTACTGTGTGGGCTGTGTGTACTGTGTGTACTGTGTGTACTGTGTGGACTGTGTGGTGTGTACTGTGTGGGCTGTGTGTACTGTGTGTACTGTGTGGGCTGTGTGTACTGTGGGCTGTGTGTACTGTGGGCTGTGTGTACTGTGTGTACTGTGTGTGCTGTGGGCTGTGTGTACTGTGTGTACTGTGTGTACTGTGGGCTGTGTGTTCTGTGGGCTGTGTGTACTGTGGGCTGTGTGTACTGTGGGCTGTGTGTACTGTGGGTGTGTGTACTGTGTGTACTGTGTGTACTGTGGGCTGTGTGTACTGTGTGGGCTGTGTGTACTGTGTGTGCTGTGTGGGCTGTGTGTACTGTGTGTACTGTGTGTACTGTGTGTACTGTGTGTACTGTGTGTACTGTGTGTACTGTGTGTACTGTGTGTGGCTGTGTGTACTGGTGTGTGTACTGTGTGTACTGTGTGTGTGTGTGTGTACTGTGTGTACTGTGTGTGTACTGTGTGTACTGTGTGGGCTGTGTGTACTGTGTGGGCTGTGTGTACTGTGTGTACTGTGTGGGCTGTGTGTACTGTGTGTACTGTGTGTACTGTGTGTACTGTGTGGAGTGTGTGTACTGTGTGTACTGTGTACTGTGTGTACTGTGTGTACTGTGTGTGCTGTGTGTGCTGTGTGTACTGTGTGTACTGTGTGGGCTGTGTGTACTGTGGGCTGTGTGTACTGTGTGTGTGTGCTGTGTGTGTGGGCTGTGTGTACTGTGTGTACTGTGTGTACTGTGTGTACTGTGTGTACTGTGTGTGTGTGTGTGTACTGTGTGTGTGTACTGTGTGTACTGTGTGTACTGTGGGCTGTGTGTACTGTGTGTACTGTGTGGGCTGTGTGGGTACTGTGTACTGTGTGTACTGTGTGTGTGTGGGCTGTGTGTACTGTGTGTACTTGTGGGTGTGTACGTGTGTGTACTGTGTGTACTGTGTGTACTGTGTGGGTGTGTGTACTGTGTGTGTGTGTACTGTGTGTACTGTGTGTACTGTGTGTACTGTGTACTGTGTGTACTGTGTGTACTGTGTACTGTGTGTACTGTGGGCTGTGTGTACTGTGTGTACTGTGTGTACTGTGTGGGCTGTGTGTACTGTGTGTACTGTGTGTACTGTGTGGGCTGTGTGTACTGTGTGTACTGTGTGGACTGTGTGTACTGTGTGTGCTGTGTGTACTGTGTGTACTGTGTGGGCTGTGTGTACTGTGTGGGCTGTGTGGGCTGTGTGTACTGTGTGTACTGTGTGTACTGTGTGGGTACTGTGTGTACTGTGTGTACTGTGTGGGCTGTGTGTACTGTGTGTACTGTGTGTGTGTACTGTGTGGGCTGTGTGTACTGTTGGCTGTGTGTGTGTACTGTGTGTACTGTGTGTACTGTGTGTGTGTACTGTGTGTGTACTGTGTACTGTGTGTGTGTGTGGTACTGTGTGTACTGTGTGCTGCTGTGTGTACTGTGTGTACTGTGTGTACTGTGTACTGTGTGTACTGTGTGTGTACTGTGTGTACTGTGTGTACTGTGTGTACTGTGTGTACTGTGTGTACTGTGTGTACTGTGTGTGTGTACTGGGTGTACTGTGTACTGTGTGGGCTGTGTGTACTGTGTGTGTGTGTGTACTGTGTGTACTGTGTGTACTGTGTGTACTGTGTGTACTGTGTGGGCTGTACGTGTACTGTGTACTGTGTGTGTGTGGGCTGTGTGGGCTGTGTGTACTGTGTGTACTGTGTGTACTGTGTGTAGTGTGGGCTGTGTGTACTGTGTGTACTGTGTGTACTGTGTGTACTGTGTGTACTGTGTGTACGCTGTGTGTGTACTGTGGGCTGTGTGTACTGTGTGGGCTGTGTGGCTGTGTGTACTGTGTGTACTGTGTGTACTGTGTGTGTGTGTGGGCTGTGTGTACTGTGTGTACTGTGTGTACTGTGTGTACTGTGTGGGCTGTGTGTACTGTGTGTACTGTGTGTGCTACTGTGTGTACTGTGTGGGGTGTGTGTACTGTGTGCTGTGTGTACTGTGTGTGCTGTGTGTACTGTGTGTGCTGTGTGTACTGTGTACTGTGTGTGCTGTGTGTACTGTGTGTGCTGTGTGTACTGTGTGTACTGTGTGGGCTGTGTGTACTGTGTGTACTGTGTGGGCTGTGTGTACTGTGTGTGTACTGTGTGTACTGTGTGGGCTGTGTGTACTGTGTGTACTGTGTGTACTGTGTGTACTGTGTGTACTGTGTGTGTGTGTGTACTGTGTGTACTGTGTGTACTGTGTGTGGGCTGTGTGTACTGTGTGTACTGTGTGTACTGTGTGGGCTGTGTGTACTGTGTGTACTGTGTGTACTGTGTGGGCTGTGTGTACTGTGTGTACTGTGTGGGTACTGTGTGTACTGTGTGTACTGTGTGTACTGTGTGTACTGTGTGGGCTGTGTGTTCTGTGTGGGCTGTGTGTACTGTGTGGGCTGTGTGTACTGTGTGTACTGTGTGTACTGTGTGTACTGTGTGGGCTGTGTGTACTGTGTGTACTGTGTGTACTGTGTGGGCTGTGTGTACTGTGTGTAATGTGTGTACTGTGGGCTGTGTGTGTGGGTACTGTGTGTACTGTGTGTACTGTGTGGGCTGTGTGTACTGTGTGGGCTGTGTGTACTGTGTACTGTGTGTACTGTGTGTACTGTGTGGGCTGTGTGTACTGTGTGTGTGCAGTGTGTGGTGTGTGTTGTGTGTGCGGTGTGTGGTGTGTGTACTGTGTGCTGTGTGTGTACTGTGTGTACTGTGTGTACTGTGTGGGCTGTGTGGGCTGTGTGTACTGTGTGGGCTGTGTGTACTGTGTGTACTGTGTGTGCTGTGTGGGCTGTGTGTGGGCTGTGTGGGCTGTGGGCTGTGTGTACTGTGTGGGCTGTGGGCGTGTGGGCACGATACTGTGGGCCCCGCTAGCTCGCCCTACCCAGAGCCAGACGCAGACTGTGCATCACCCCCCCTGCGGCCAGAGACAGGGGGTCACAGACGGCCCGCAGACAGACGGGGAAGGTGCGTGCCAGGCAGTGTAGACCCAGCAGATGGCATCGGACACAGGGCACGGCTGCCCACACCTGCCAGAAGATGCCACAGGCAAAGAGGAAGCCCCATAGGATGGCAGCGGGCACTCCGCATAGGGCCGTGAGTACCCGGTAACACCAGTACTGCGATACGGTGAAGGTGGTGTGTGTCAAATGCCACACGCCCAGCGCGCTGTGTAGTCCCTCTGGTTCTGCTGTAACCTCCTCAAACTCCACCTGACCGAGAGGGGGTGAGAGAGGCAGGGAGAGAGTGGGGGGAGGGGGGGGAGGGAGGGGGCGAGAGGAGAGAGGGAGAGAGAGGGGGAGAGAGGGAGGGGGAAGAGAGGGGAGAGGGAGAGGGAGAGAGGTTTGGGAGGGGGGGGAGAGAGGGAGAGGGGGAGAGGGAGGGGGGGAGGGAGAGAGGGGGAGAGGAGGGGAGAGAGGGGGGGGGGAGAGAGGGGGGGGAGAGGGAGGGAGAGAGGAGGGGGGAGAGAGGGGAGGGGAGAGAGAGAGGGAGGAGAGAGGACGACAGAGGAGGAGAGGAGGGGGAGAGAGAGGAGGGGGAGGGAGGGAGGGGGGGGAGAGGGAGGGGAGAGAGAGGGAGGGGGAGAGAGGGAGGGGGAGAGGAGAGAGCGGGGGGAGAGGGAGACGGGGGAGGGGAGAGGGGGGAGAGAGGGGGAGAGAAGGAGGGAGAGAGGGGGAGAGGGAGTGAGAAAGATAGAGGGAGAGAGAGGGGGGGAGGGGGACCCAAGTCAGGGGGGGTCAAGTTTAGGGGGTCACATACACATACGAGATGTGCAGTGAAATGAAAGTGGCAATGCTCGGGGGACTTTTGTGCAAAGAGACAAACAACAAAACAACCCAAGAGAACTATAAACACAATCATAACAGACTATATTCTTTTACATAATAAATAATAGAGGGGGGAAAACGTTCTGTAGAGTTAGTCCCCCTGGTGGG
>NW_026575985.1:0-7500 GCF_028641065.1 Leucoraja erinaceus | reverse complement strand
GACAGAGACAGAGAGAGAGAGAGAGAGAGACACAGAGAGAGAGAGAGAGAGACAGAGAGAGACACAGAGAGACACACAGAGAGAGACTGAGAGGGAGAGAGAGAGACACAGAGAAAGAGACAGAGACACAGAGAGAGACTGAGAGGGACACACAGAGAGACAGAGAGAGACACAAAGATACACACAGAGACACAGAGAGAGAGAGAGAGTCACACATACACACACGGGACAGAGAGAGAGACACACATAGTTATAGAGAGAGATGTGGAGGGGAGGGGGAGCTGGGGATGGCAGCAGGGAGGGAGGGTGAGACTGGGGTGAGTGTGTGTGTGTGTGTGTGCGTGTGCGTGTGTGTGTGTCTGCATGTGTGTGTGTGTGTCTGCATGTGTGTGTTGCTCAGCAGAGTCCAGAACAATCTTGGCGTATTTGTCATCATTTATTACAAAATCATCGCCCAATTTCACCGACTCCTCTCCTTGCAAATCAGGAAGAGGAGACACCAGGAACTGCAGGTGCCGGCTTACACAAAAAAAAAGACACAGAGTGCTGGAGTAACTCAGCGGGTCAGGCAGCATCTGTGGAGAACATGGATAGGTGACGTTTCACAGAGTGCTGGAGTAACTCAGCGGGTCAGGCAACATCTGTGGAGAACATGGATAGGTGACGTTTCACAGAGTGCTGGAGTAACTCAGCGGGTCAGGCAGCATCTGTGGAGAACATGGATAGGTGACGTTTCACAGAGTGCTGGAGAAACTCAGCGGGACGGGCAAAATCTCTGGAGAGAAGGAATGGGTGATGTTTCGGGACGAGAATTTGAAGAAGGGTCTCGACCCAAAACGTCACCTATCCATGTTCTCCACAGATGCTGCCTGACCCGCTGAGTTACTCCAGCACTTTGTATCGATCTTCCAGTGATAGATGGAGGCAAATATAAAGATGAATTGATAGGGTGACTGCACACAATTTGTTATAAAAGTCGTGCAGCAGTAGAGTTGCTGCCTCACAGCGACAGAGACCCGGGTTCGATCCTGACTATGGGTGCTGTCTGTACGGAGTTTGCACGTTCTCCCCGTGACCTGCCTGGGTTTTCTCCGGGTGCTCCAGTTGCACAGGGCTCTGGTGAGACCACACCTGGAGCATTGTGTACAGTTTTGGTCCCCTAATTTGAGGAAGGACATCCTTGTGATCGAGGCAGTGCAGCGTAGGTTCACCAGATTGATCCCTGGGATGGCGGGACTGTCATATGAGGACAGATTGAAAAGACTAGGCTTGTATTCACTGGAGTTTAGAAGGATGAGTGGAAGGGGATCTTATAGAAACATATAAAATTATAAAAGGACTGGACAAGCTAGATGCAGGGAAAATGTTCCCAATGTTGGGCGAGTCCAGCCTCAGTCACAAGGATGTCCTTCCTCAAATTAGGAGACCAAAACTGTATGCAATACTCCAGATGTGGTCTCACCAGAGTCCAGAACCAGGGGCCCCACACACAGTCTTAGAATAAAGGGAAGGCCATTTAAGACTGAGGTGAGAAAAAAACCTTTTCACCCAGAGAGTTGTGTGAATTTGTGGAATTCCCTGCCACAGAGAGCAGTGGAGGCCAAGTCACTGGATGGATTTAAGAGAGAGTTAGATAGAGCTCTAGGGGCTAGTGGAGTCGAGGGATATGGGGAGAAGGCAGGCACGGGTTATTGATAGGGGACGATCAGCCATGATCGCAGTGAATGGCGGTGTTGGCTCGAAGGGCCGAATGGCCTCCTCCTGCACCTGTTGTCTATGTTTCTGTGTATCTAGGTGGTTGGACAAAGGCCAGCCGTCATCAGACAACTGAACCATCCTACCACAACCAGAGAGCAGTTGGAGACCCTCGGGCTATCATTGCCCGGACTTTGCTGGCTTCACCTTGCACTAAACGTTATTCCCTTTATTATGTATCTGTACACTGTGGACGGCTCGATTGTAATCATGTGTTGTCTTTCCGCTGACTGGATAGCAGGCAACAAGAAAGCTTTTCACTGAACCTTGGTACACGGGACAATAAACTCAACTGAGAGATGAATGGACAAAAGATGCAAGATAATGGAGCGGCTGGGCTTGTATTCACTGGAGTTTAGAAGGATGAGGGGGGATCTTATTGAAACATATAAGATTATTAAGGGATTGGACACGCTAGAGGCAGGAAACATGTTCCCCATGTTGGGGGAGTCCAGAACCAGGGGCACACACACACACACACACACACACAGTTTAAGAATAAGGGGTTGCGGCCATTTAGAACGGAGACGAGGAGAAACTTTTCCACCCAGAGAGTTGTGTGAATCTGTGGCCATTTGGGACTGAGATGATGAGAAACTTTTCCACCCAGAGAGTTGTGTGAATCTGTGGCCATTTGGGACTGAGATGAGGAGAAACTTTTCCACCCAGAGAGTTGTGTGAATCTGTGGCCATTTGGGACTGAGATGAGGAGAAACTTTTCCACCCAGAGAGTTGTGTGAATCTGTGGCCATTTGGGACTGAGATGAGGAGAAACTTTTCCACCCAGAGAGTTGTGTGAATCTGTGGAATTCTCTGCCACAGACGGCAGTGGAGGCCGGTTCACTGGATGTTTTCAAGAGAGAGTTGGATTTAGCTCTTGGGGCTAACGGAATCAAGGGATATGGGGGAGAAGGCAGGAACGGGGTAGTGATTGTGGATGATCAGCCGTGATTGCGGTGCTGGTTTGGAAGGGCCATAGAAACATAGAAATTAGGTGCAGGAGTAGGTCATTCGGCCCTTCGAGCCTGCACCGCCATTCAATATGATCATGGCTGATCATCCAACTCAGTAATCCGTACCTGCCTTCTCTCCATACCCTCTGATCCCCTTAGCCACAAGGGCCACATCTAACTCCCTCTTAAATATAGCCAATGAACTGGCCTCAACTACCCTCTGTGGCAGAGAGTTCCAGAGATTCACCACTCTCTGTGTGAAAAAGTTCTTCTCATCGCGGTTTTAAAGGATTTCCCCCTTATCCTTAAGCTGTGACCCCTTGTCCTGGACTTCCCCAACATCGGGAACAATCTTTCCTGCATCTAGCCTGTCCAACCCCTTAAGAATTTTGTAAGTTTCTATAAGATCCCCCTCTCAATCTTCTAATTCTAGAATGGCCTCTACTCCTGCACCTGTTGCCTGTGTTTCTATGAGGTGAGGGTGGGGCCCAGTGTGTTGCGGAGTCCTAGTGCCGGGCCAGTGTCAGGTCGGCCTCACGGAGACAGTGGGACAGGCTGGAACAGAGAGGGGCCACAATGGTGTCCGTCAGGCTGAGACAGAAGGTTTGCCAGGTGGGCCGACTCAGGAGGCAGAACCGTGCGCAAGGCATCAGGCACCTGTGGGCAACAAAGGTGAGGGTCAGACCTGTTCAATCGAGGTGCCCCCTCCTCTAACCTGTTCCTGGGCCCCTAGTTCTGATCCCGGCCCCTGGGCCTCTAGTTCTGATCCCGGCCCCTGGGCCTCTAGTTCTGATCTTAGTCCCTAGGCCTCTAGTTCTTCCAATCTCAGGCCCTGGGCCTCTAGTTCTGATCTCAGTCCCTAGGCCTCTAGTTCTGATCTCAGTCCCTAGGCCTCTAGTTCTGATCTCAGGCCCTGGGCCTCTAGTTCTGATCTCAGGCCCTAGGCCTCTAGTTCTGATCTTAGTCCCTAGGCCTCTAGTTCTGATCTCAGTTCCTAGGCCTCTAGTTCTTCCAATCTCAGGCCCTGGGCCTCTAGTTCTGATCTCAGTTCCTAGGCCTCTAGTTCTGATCTCAGGCCCTGGGCCTCTAGTTCTTCCAATCTCAGGCCCTGGGCCTCTAGTTCTGATCTCAGTTCCTAGGCCTCTAGTTCTGATCTCAGGCCCTGGGCCTCTAGTTCTTCCAATCTCAGGCCCTGGGCCTCTAGTTCTGATCTCAGGCCCTAGGCCTCTAGTTCTGATCTCAGTCCCTGGGCCTCTAGTTCTGATCTCAGTCCCTGTGCCTCTAGTTCTGATCTCAGGCCCTAGGCCTCTAGTTCTGATCTCAGTCCCTGGGCCTCTAGTTCTGATCTCAGGCCCTGGGCCTCTAGTTCTGATCTTAGTCCCTAGGCCCCTAGTTCTGATCTCAGGCCCTAGGCCTCTAGTTCTGATCTCAGGCCCTAGGCCTCTAGTTCTGATCTCAGTCCCTGGGCCTCTAGTTCCGATCTCAGTCCCTGGGCCTCTAGTTCTGATCTCAGGCCCTAGGCCTCTAGTTCTGATCTCAGTTCCTAGGCCTCTAGTTCTTCCAATCTCAGGCCCTGGGCCTCTAGTTCTGATCTCAGGCCCTGGGCCCCTAGTTCTGATCTCAGTCCCTGGGCCTCTAATTCTGATCTCAGTTCCTAGGCCTCTAAGTTCTGATCTTAGTCCCTGGGCCTCTAATTCTGATCTTAGTCTGATCCGATCCGGCCCCTGGGCCTCTAGTTCTGATCTCAGTCCCTGGGCCTCTAGTTCCGATCTCAGGCCCTGGGCCTCTAGTTCTGATCTCAGGCCCTGGGCCTCTAGTTCTGATCTCAGTCCCTGGGCCCCTAGTTCCGATCTCAGTCCCTGGGCCTCTAGTTCTGATCCCGGCCCCTGGGCCTCTAGTTCTTCATCTCAGTCCCTGGGCCTCTAGTTCCTGATCTCAGTCCCTAGGCCTCTAGGTTCTGATCTCCTGTACAACCCTAGGCCTCTAGTTCTGATCTCAGTCCCTAGGCCTCTAGTTCTGATCTCAGGCCCTGGGCCCCTAGTTCTGATCTCAGTCCCTAGGCCTCTAGTTCTGATCTCAGCCCCTGGGCCTCTAGTTCTGATCTCAGCCCCTAGGCCTCTAGTTCTGATCTCAGTCCCTGGGCCTCTAGTTCTAGGCCTCTAGTTCTGATCTCAGTCCCTGGGCCTCTAGTTCTGATCCCGGCCCCTGGGCCTCTAGTTCTGATCTCAGCCCCTGGGCCTCTAGTTCTGATCTCAGGCCCTGGGCCTCTAGTTCTGATCCCTGGGCCCTAGTTCTGGGCCTCTAGTTCTGATCCCGGCCCCTGGGCCTCTAGTTCTGATCTCAGGCCCTAGGCCTCTAGTTCTTCCAATCTCAGGCCCTGGGCCCCTAGTTCTGATCCCGGCCCTAGGCCTCTAGTTCTGATCTCAGTCCCTGGGCCTTTAGTTCTGATCTCAGCCTAGTGGGCCTCTAGTTCTGATCTCAGGCCCCTGGGCCTCTAGTTCTGATCTCAGGCCCTGGGCCTCTAGTTCTGATCTCAGTCCCTAGGCCTCTAGTTCTTCCAATCTCAGTCCCTGTCGGCCTCCAGTTCAGTTTTGGTCCCCTAATTTGAGGAAGGACATCCTTGCTATTGAGGGAGCCCATCATAGGTTCACCAGGTTAACATGAAGACAGATTACTATCTAAATAGCTTCAAGTTGGGAAAAGGGGAAGTACAACGGGATCTGGAATTCCTTGTTCGTCAGTCTATGAAAGTAAGCATGCAGGTACAGCAGGCAGTGAAGAAAGCCAATGGCCTGTTGGCCTTCATAACAAGAGGAGTTGAATATAGGAGCAAAGAGGTCCTTCTGCAGTTGTACAGGGCCCTGGTGAGACCACACCTGGAGTATTGTGTGCAGTTTTGGCCTGTTGGCCTTCATAACAAGAGGAGTTGAGTACAGGAGCAAAGAGGTCCTTCTGCAGTTGTACAGGGCCCTGGTGAGACCACACCTGGAGTATTGTGTACAGTTTTGGTCCCCTAATTTGAGGAAGGACATTCTTGCTATTGAGGGAGCCCAGCGTAGGTTCACCAGGTTAATTCCCGGGATGGCGGGACTGTCATATGCTGAGAGAATGTGGAGCGGCTGTGGGCTTGTACACTCTGTGGAGTTTAGAAGGATGAGAGGGCATCTCATTGAAACATATATGAGATTGTTAAGGGTTTGGACACGCTAGAGGCAGGAAACATGTTCCCGATGTTGGGGGAGTCCAGAACCAGGGGACACACACACACACACACACACACACACACACACACACACACACACACACACACACACACAGACACACACACACACACACACACACACACAAACGCTCACACACACACCCACACACACACACACACACACACACACCCCACACACACACCACACCACACACACACACACACACACACACACACACACACACACACACACACACACACCCACACACACACACACACAGTTTAAGAATAAGGGGTCGGCCATTTAGAACGGAGACGAGGAAACACTTTTTCTCACAGTGAGAGTTGTGAGTCTGTGGAATTCTCTGCCTCAGAGGGCGGTGGAGGCCGGTTCTCTGGAGAGAATTCTTTCAAGAGAGAGTCTCTTAAAGATAGCGAGAGAGAGAGTCAGGGGATATGGGGGAGAAGGCAGGAACGGGGAACTGATTGGGGGGATGATCAGCCGTGATCACATTGAATGGCGAATGGTGCTGGCTGGAAGGGGCCGAATGGCCTCTACTCCTGCACCTGTTGTCTGTTCTCTATTGTCAGTCTCTGCGCGTGCTGTTCCGATCTCAGTCACTGTGGGCCCTGAATTCCCATCTCGGCCCCCAGACCCCGAGTTCTCTTGCTCGCTGGCCCCCCCCGCCCACTGTAGCAGCTCACCAGATGTGCAGGCAAGTGCCGCAGGCGAATAGGCAACCAGCAGCGATGGAAGCAGGCACGGCACAGAGCAGCGACGTGCAGAGCCTCTCCTCCCTCCCTCCCCTCTCCCTTCCCTCCCCTCTCCTCTCCACTCCTCTCCTCTCCTCTCCCTCTCCTCTCCTCTCCTCTCCTCTTCTCTCTCCTCTCATAGAAAACATAGAAACATAGAAATTAGGTGCAGGAGTAGAGGCCATTCGGCCCTTCGAGCCTGCACCATTCGCCATTCAATATGATCATGGCTGATCATCCAACTCAGTATCCCGTACCTGACTTCTCTCCATACCCCCTGATCCCCTTAGCCCACAAGGGGCCATAGACATCAGTAGGGATCATAGGGGTATGGAGCTTTTAAGGCATTCGGCCCTCTCCCTCTCCTCTCCTCCCCTCTCCTTCTCCTCCCCTCCCCTCTCCTCTCCTCCTCGCCTCTCCTCTCCTCTCCTCTCCCTTAGCCTCCTCTCCTCCTCTCCTCCCCTCTCCTATTCCCCTCTGACTCCCCTCTCCTCTCCTCCTCTCCTCTCCTCTCCCTTCTCATCTCCCTTCTCATCAAAGTTCTTCTCATCTCGGTTTTAAAGGATTTCCCCCGTATCCTTAAGCTGTGACCCCTTGTCCTGGACTTCCCTAACATCGGGAACAATCTTCCTGCATCTAGCCTGTCCACCCCCTTAAGTAGTTTGTTTATTTGTTTGATGCTTTAATAGTTTTCTATAGAACCCTCCTCCCCCCTCCCCCCTCCTCTCCCCCCCCCTTTCCTCTCTCCTTCTCATCTCCCCCCATCTCCTCCACCCCCTTAAGTTTGGTGTGTTATTGTGTTGATGCTTTAAATAGTTTTCCCCCTATACGAAACTC
>NW_026575984.1:0-20473 GCF_028641065.1 Leucoraja erinaceus | reverse complement strand
AAGAGGTGTCGGAGAGGACAACAGCCGGCCGATCTCCGAGAGGGAGTTGCCAAAGCCTACGACACCGTCAGAGAGGTGTGTGTGTGTGTGCGTGTGTGTGTGTGCGTGTGCGCGCGTGTGTGCGTGTGTGTGTGTGTGTGTGTGTCGGAGTCATAGGATCACCCAACGCAGAAATAGGCCCTTCAGCCCAACTTGCCCACACCGGCCAACATGCCCCATCTACACGAGACCTACCTGCATTTGGCCCAAATCCCCCTGAACCTATCCTATCCATGTACCTGTCTCAGTTTAGTTTAGAGATATACAGCGCGGAAACAGGCCCTTCGGCCCACCGAGTCCGTGCCGACCAGCGATCCCCGTACACTAACACTATCCCACGCACACCGGGGCAATCTACATTCTCACCAAGCCAATTAACCTACAAACCCGCACGTCTTTGGAGTGTGGGAGGAAACCGAAGATCTCGGAGAAAACCCACGCAGGTCACGGGGAGAACGTGCAAACTCCGCACAGGCAGCGCCCGTAATTGGGATTGAACCCTGGTCTCTGGCAACTCTACCGCTGAACCACCGTCCAAATGTCTAATTGGTCCCAGTTAGTCCCAGCCTCAACTACCTCCTCCGGCAGCTCGTTCCATGCACCCACCACCCTTTGTGTGGAAAAAAAGCTACTCCTCAAGTTCCTATTAGATCTTCCCCCCCCTCCTCTCCCCCCCCTCCTCTCTCCCCCCCTCCCTTCCCCCTCCTCTCTCTCCCCCCCCTCCCTCTCCCTCCCCCTCCCTCTCCCCCCCCATCTCTCTCCCCCGCCTCTCTCCCCCCTCCTCTCCCCCTCCTCTCTCCCCCTCCCCCCCCCCCCCCCCCCCCCAACCCCCTCTCACCTTAAATCTATGTCCTTTGTTTCTCGATTCCCCTACACTGGGTAAATGACTCTGCATCTACCCTATATATTTTCACCCAGAGAGTTGTGAATCTGTTGAATTCTCTGCCACAGAAGGCAGTGGAGGCCGATTCACTGGATGTTTTCAAGGGAGAGTTAGATTTAGCTCCTGGGGCTAACGGAATCAAGGGATATGGGGAGAAAGCAGGAACGGGGTACTGATTGTGGATGATCAGCCGTGATCACATTGAATGGCGGTGCTGGCTGGAAGGGCCGAATGGCCTCTACTCCAGCACCTATTTTCTATGGTTCGATTCCCCCTGTGATTTTGTCCACCTCTATAAGATCACCCCTCAGCCTCCTCTCCAAGGAATAAACTCCGAGCCAGCTCAACCTCCCCTTGTAGCTCAGGCCCTCGAGTCCTGGCAACATCACAAATCTCCAAGGTATAAAGTCCCAGCCAGCCCAACCTCCCCCTTTAGCGGCACGGTGGCGCAGCAGTAGAGTTGCTGCCTCACAGCGCCAGAGACCCGGGTTCCATCCTGACTGCGGGTGCTGTCTGTACGGAGTTTGCACGTTCTCCCCGTGACCTGCTTGTGTTTTCTTCGGGAGCTCCGGTTTCCTCCCACACTCCAAAGACGTGCGGGCTTGTAGGCTAATTGGCTTGGTGTAAATGTAAATTGTCCCCAGTGTGTGTGGGATGGTGTTAGTGTGCGGGGCATCTCTGGTCGGCGCGGACTCGGTGGGCCGAAGGGCCTGTTTCTGCGCTGTATATCCAAACTAAATTAAACTAGACTAGGATCAGGCCTCATCCTCCTGCGCTCCAGGGAATAGAATCCCGGCCTGCCCATCAGTGGCGGACTAGCCAGGGTGTCACCTTGCCCGATGGCAAGTGGGGGCCCCTATATCAAGTGGGCCCCTGATGAAGTGAGCCCCCTTTGTCTCCTGGCAACCAATATTTTTGGACCCAGTCCGCCACTGCTGCCCATCCTAAACCTGCAACTTAAACCTTCGAGTTGCGCTAAAACCCTCATAAATCTCCAAGGAATAAAGTCCTGGCCTTCCCAACCTCTCCCGGTAGCTCAGGCCCCTCCAGTCCTGGCAACAACCTCGTAAACCTCCCCTTAACGACATCCTTCCTGCAGCAGGCTGGCCGAGAGCGGAGTAGGCCTAGGCCTGAGCGAGGCCTAGTGGAAGTGAAAGGCCGGAAATCCTTAACGACATCCTTCCTGCAGCAGGCTGGCCGAGAGTGGAGTAGGCCTAGGCCCGAGGCAAGGCCTAGTGGAAGTGAAAGGCCGGAAATGAAGGCAGGCGACGGAGAACAAAACAGATTGTCACCAGTCACTCTGCGGCAGATTATTTTCAGGCTTGTGAGATAATCGGGCTGGTGACTGAAAGCCCAGAGGGGAAGTGAAAAAGGAAACGAGACATGAGGGGCGGCAGGCAGGCAGGCAGGCCAGAGAATTAGTGACCTGATTTACTCAGGCTATGCAGGGTTGTCATTTACCCAGAGCAGGGGAACCAAGAAAGTCTGAAGAAGGGTTTCGGCCCGAAACGTTGGCCTATTTCCTTCGCTCCACAGATGCTGCCCTCACCCGCTGAGTTTCTCCAGCATTTTTGTCTACCTTCGATTTTCCAGCATCTGCAGTTCCTTCTTAAACATCAGCTTTAGTTTTGTTTATCGCCACATGCACCGAGGTACAGTGAAAAGCTTTCCAGAAAGACAATGCATAGAAACATAGAAAAACAGGTGCAGGAGTAGGCCATTCGGCCCTTCGAGCCAGCACCGCCATTCAATATGATCATGGCTGATCATCCACAATTCCTGCTTTCTCCCCATATCCCTTGATTCCATTAGCCCAAGAGCTAAATCTAAAACTCTCTCTGGAAAAACATCTAAGTGATCAATCGGCCTCTCCTCTCCCTTCTGTGGCAGAGAATTCCACAGATGCCACAACTCTCTGGGTGAAATGGGTAGTGGAGTTTGGGGAGAAGGCCGGGGGTGCTCAGTCCTGATAAATGGCCGACCCCTTAGAAGAAAGAATAGAATAGAATAGTTTATTCTTTATTGTCATTGTAGGAGATTGAGAATCATGTTATACGAAATTTTACAAAATTCTTCAGGGTTGGAGTGCACCATTCAGGAACATTGTCTAAAAGTTAATGATACATACAGGGTAAAATATTAAAAGAGCTTAAACATACTAAAATAAATCCTTCAAAAATAGACGAGTAAAACCCCACACCCTCCATCCTTCTGTCGATTTCACAGTGTGCCACAGAGGGTAGTCTGTCTCGCCCCTGCGTTCCTTGGCGGCTACATTTAGTGCTTTTATAGCAGTGGGGTAAAAACTGTTTTTTAGTCTATTCGTCCTTGTCCTTGTAGATCTGTACCGTCTGCCTGACGGCAACAGTTCAAACAGGGAGTGTCCGGGGTGGGAAATGTCCTTTATGATACTCTGGGATTTTTTGGTGCAGCGGGAACTGTGTAAGTCTTCCAAGGTAAGGAGAGGGCAGCCGACAATGCTCTGGGCGTTGTCAATGGCCCTCTGGAGCGCTTTCCTCTGAGCCACTGTGCAGCTGGTGTACCACACGCATACACAGTATGTTAGTATGCTCTCAATGGATCCCGATAAAAGGACAGCAGCAGTCTCTGAGTGATGTTATTCTTCCTGAGCACCCTTTCCAAAAAGTGTGCTCAGGAACTGTGTGTGGCCCCTTGTCCTGGACTCACCCAACATGAGGAACATTTTTCCTGCATCTAGCCCGTCCAATCCCGAAATAAGGTGTAAATTCTTGTGAGGGCACAGTGCGGGGAAAAGCAGTCGAGAGAATTTGTGACGTGGTTTACTGAGGCTCTGCAGGGTAGCAGGCCAACCAAGAACCCGAGGACTGAGATTTCAGTTTAGTTTATTGTCCCGTGTACCGAGGTACAGTGAAAAGCTGCCCAGTCAGCAGAAAGACAATACATGATTACAATCAAGCCATTTATATTGAGTCATAGACTGATACAGCGTGGAAACAGGCCCTTCGGCCCGACTTGCCCACTCCGGCCTACATGTCCCAGCTACACTAGTCCCACCTGCCACGTTTGGCCCACATCCCTCCAAACCTGTCCTATCCATGTACTTCTTCAACGTTGGGATAGTCCCAGCCTCGACTACCTCCTCCGGCAGCTCGTTCCGTACACTGTGTGAAAACGTTACCCCTCAGATTCCTATTAAATCTCTTCCCCCTTCACCTTGAGCCTGTATCCTCTGGTCCTCGATTCCCCTACTCTGGGCAAGAGACTCTGTGCATCTACCCGATCTATTCCTCTCATGATTTTGTACACCTCTACAAGATCGCCCCTCATCCTCCTGCGCTCCAGGGAATAGAGACCCAGCCCTGCTCAACCTCTCCCTGTAGCTCAGGCCCCTCTAGTCCTGGCAACATCCTCGTAAAAATCTTACCTTTACCCTTTTCAGCTTAACAATATCTTTCCTCTAACACGGTCCCCAAAACTGAACACAATACTCCAATACTCCACTAACGTCTTGTACAACTTTAACCCGACCTCCCAACTTCTAAACTTCTGAAGAAGGGTTTCGGCCCGAGAGGTCGCCTATTTCCTTCACTCCATAGATGCTGCTGCACCCGCTGAGTTTCTCCAGCACTTTTGTCTACCTCCCCAACTTCTATACTCATTGCCCAGACTAGTATGTGGATGGGTGATCGCTGGTCAGTGCGGACTCGATGGGCCGAAGGGCCTGTTTCTACGCTGCATCTCTAAACTAACCCAATTATCTCCGGGTGCTCCGGTTTCCTCCCACACTCCAAAGACGTGCAGGTCTGTAGGTTAATTTGGCTTCGGTAAAAATTGTAAATTGTCCCCTAGTGTGTGTAGGATAGTGATCGCTGGTCGGCACTGACTTGGTGGGCTGAAGGGCCTGTTTCTACGCTGATTCTTTAAACTAAAACTAAATCTATCTCTTTATTCCTTGATTATCTTCTGTAAATTAGCCCCTCGTGTGTAGGGAGTGACAATAGACAATAGGTGCAGGAGTAGGGGCCATTCGGCCCTTCGAGCCAGCACCGCCATTCAATGTGATCATGGCTGATCATCCCCAATCAGTACCCCGTTCCTGCCTTCTCCCCATATCCGCTATCATTAAGAGCCCTATCTAGCTCTCTCTTGAAAGTATCCAGAGAACCGGCCTCCACTGCCCTCTGAGGCAGAGAATTAAAGGGCGTTTTTTATCAAGGAGGTGAGGAGGAATCTCTTTAGCCAGAGGGTGGTGAATCTGTGGGATTCGCTGCCACAGACGGCTGTGGAGGCCACAAGTCAGTGGATATTTTTAAGGCAGAGATAGATAGATTGTTGATTAGAACGGGTGTCAAGGATTGTGAGGAGAATGGGGTTGGGAGGGAGGGATAGATCAGCCATGATTGAATGGCGGAGTTGACTCGATGGGCCGAATGGCCTGAAACTACTCCTATAACTCCGCTATCTTTAAGAGCCCTATCTAGCCCTCTCTTGGAAAGCATCCAGAGGAACCGGCCTCCACCACCCTCTGAGGCAGAGAATTCCACAGACTCACCACTCTCTGTGAGAAAAAGTGTTTCCTCATCTCCATTCTAAATGGCCGACCCCTTATTCTTAAACTGTGTGTGTGTGTGTGGCCCCTGGTTCTGGACTCCCCCAACATCGGGAACATGTTTCCTGCCTCTAGCGTGTCCACTTTGGATGCCGAAGGGCCTGTTTCCGCGCTGTATCTCTAAACTAAACTAGTGTGTGTGTGTGTGTGTGCGGGGATCGCTGGTCGGTGCGGACATGGTTGGGGTGACGTTGAACTAGTGTGTGTGTGTGTGTGTGTGTGTGTGTGTGTGTGTGTGCGGGGATCGCTGGTCGGTGCGGACATGGTTGGGATGACGGGATAACTAGTGTGTGTGTGTGTGTATCGCTGGTCGGTACAGACAAGGTTGGGGTGTCGTTGAGCTAGTGTATGTGTGTGTGTGTGTGTGTGCGGGGATCGCTGGTCGGTGCAGACATGGTTGGGGTGACGTTGAACTAGTGTGTGTGTGTGTGTGTGTGTGTGGGGATCGCTGGTCGGTGTAGACATGGTTGGTGGGGCCGAAGGGCCTGTTTCCGCGCTGTATCACTAAACTAGACGTGTGTGTGTGGGGATCGCTGGTCGGTACAGACATGGTTGGGGTGACGTTGAACTAGTGTGTGTGTGTGTGTGTGTGTGTGTATCGCTGGTCGGTGCGGACACGGTTGGGATGACGGGATAACTAGTGTGTGTGGTGTGTGTGTGTGTGTGTGTGTGTGCGGGGGATCGCTGGTCGGTGCGGACATGGTTGGGGTGACGTGAACTAGTGTGTGTGTGTGTGTGTGTGTGTGTATCGCTGGTCGGTGCGGACACGGTTGGGATGACGGGATAACTAGTGTGTGTGGTGTGTGTGTGTGTGTGTGTGTGTGTGCGGGGATCGCTGGTCGGTGCGGACATGGTTGGGATGACGTTGTATAACTAGTGTGTGTGTGTGTGTGTGTGTGTGTGTGTGTGTGTGTGTGCAGGGATCGCTGGTCGGTGCGGACATGGTTGGGGTGACGTTGAACTAGTGTGTGTGTGTGTGTGTGTGTGTGTGTGCGGGGATCGCTGGTCGGTGCGGACATTGTTGGGATGACGGGATAACTAGTGTGTGTGTGTGTGTGTGTGTGTGTGTGTGTGTGTGCGGGGATCGCTGGTCGGTGCGGACATGGTTGGGATGTTTCAGTGCTGTATCTCTAAACTAAACACAATATTCTCGCCACTGCAGGGGGTGATGGACACGGCACAGACCATCTGCGACGTGGCCACCAGAGGCCATGAGCAGAAGGGGCTGACGGGGGCGGTGGGGGGAGTGTTGAGACAGATCCCCCCCACCGTGGTGAAGCCGCTGATCGTGGCGTCCGAAGCCACGTCCAACCTGCTGGGCGGCATGAGGAACCAGATCCGGCCCGACGCACGCAAGGAGGCCTGCCTGAAGTGGCGTACCGACGATGGCCAGGAATGAACCCTGGACACTGTGCTGACCCCCCGCCTCCTCCCCTCCGCCTCCGCCTCCGCCTCCGCAGGCAAGCAACACGTTCCACCCTCTGTCCGAAGGGGAAGTGCCAACAGCTTCTTGTGCCACAGTGGACAATGGTGGAGGATGTGTGTGTGTGTGTGTGTGTGCAAGGCTTGGCTCATCACGGAGGCCGACACGGTGAGGTGAGGGAGCAGGGACTGGTTTTCCCTCCCCTCCCCCTCTGCTCCCCTCCTCCCCTCCCCCTCCTCTCCCCTCTTCCTCTCCCTTCTCCCCCCCCCCTCCCCTCCCCACCCGTCCCCTCCGCTCCCCTCCTCCCGCACGGCCCACTTGCCCCATGAAGTACACAGAGCCTTGTATCCCTGGGAGTTTGGTCTGTGTGTGTGTGTCTGTGTCTGCGTGTGTGTGTGTGTGTGTGGGTGTGTGTGTGTGTGTGTCTCTGTGGTTGTGTGTGTGTGTGTGCGTGTGTGTGTCTGTGAGTGTGCATGTCTGTGCGTGTGTGTGCGTGTGCAAGTGTGTGTGTCTGCGTGTATCTGTGTGTGTGAGTGTCTGAGTGTGCGTGTGTGTGTCTGTGCGTGTCTGTGTGTGCGTGTCTGCGTGTGCAAGTGCGTGTGTCTGTGTGCGTGTATCTGAGTGTGTGAGTGTGTCTGTGTGTGTGTGTGTCAGGATACGCTGGGAGCCAAGTGTTAATGTAGGTGGGAGGGGAGGGAAAGGGAGAGGGGAGGGGGGGAGGTCAGGGAGAGGGGGAGTTAAAGAACTCATATGGAATTGTAAAGTGGGAGGGGGGCAGGGAGGGAGGGGGGTTGTGGATAGAAAATAAATAAGTTAATAAAAGCTCATTCTAATTTCAGAATGTTGGCTGTTAACAGATGACTTTTATTGCAGAAGATGGACACAAAGTGCTGGAGTAACTCAGCGGGACAGGCAGCGTCTGTGGAGAGAAGGTATGGGTGGCATTCCCAGCCTGAAGACGGGCCTCGACCCGAAATGTCACCCATTCCTTCTCTCCAGAGACGCTGCCTGTCCCGCTGAGTTACTCCAGCACTTTGTGTCTATCTTCAGTGTAAACCGGCATCTGCGGTTCCTTCCTGCACGACTCTAATTGCGTTGTTGGAGGGGCAAAGAACTGCAGATGCTGTTTACAATATAAAAACACACACACACATATACACACACACACACACACACGCACGCACACACACACACACACACACACACACACACACACACACACACACACACACACACACACACACACACACACACACACACACAAACACACACACACACACACACACACTCTCACACACACACACACACACTCTCACACATACACACACACACACTCTCACACACACACTCCCACACACCCACACACGCACTCACACATACACACTCACACACACATACACTCACACACACACCCACACACACACACACACACATCGTCTCAAGCTGGAAAGGCTACAATTTATAAGGTCATAAGGAATAGGAGTAGAATCAGGCCATTACACCCAGCCAATTAACCTACAAACCCACACGTCTTTGGAGTGTGGGAGGAAACCGAAGATCTCGGAGAAAACCCACGCAGGTCACGGGGAGATCGTGCAAACTCCGTTCAGACAGCGCCCGTGGTCGGGATCGAACCCGGGTCTCCGGCGCTGTGAGGCAGCAACTCTATCGCTGTGCCTCCCGCTGTTGATGTGGTCACATCAGCCATCAGCTTGCAGCCATGACCCCTAGAATGCTTTACAGAGTATTATGATCAACACTGACTTGATGTTCAGCCAAGGATGGCAGGGTGGATTCCCCTGTGGCAGCCTCCCGGTTTGATTTGGCATCTGTCCAAAGCTACAATGCTCAACGCCGTATTTAATCCAAAGGTGAGACGAGGGACTGAGATATGTAATGACACAGAGTGCTGGAGTAACTCAGCGGGTCAGGCAGCATCTCTGTGGAGAACATGGACAGGTACAGAGTGCTGGAGTAACTCAGCGGGTCAGGCAGCATCTCTGTGGAGAACATGGACAGGTACAGAGTGCTGGAGTAACTCAGCGGGTCAGGCAGCATCTCTGTGGAGAAGGTGGGATACAGAGTGCTGGAGTAACTCAGCGGGTCAGGCAGTCTGTGGAGAACATGGACAGGTACAGAGTGCTGGAGTAACTCAGAAATTGATCTGCCAACAGAAAACACAAGATCCATGAAACTAAAGTGATGAGTGGAAAGGATTGGGGTGGGGGGAAGGGGAGTCAGTCTCAGTTTACCCCACGACAGAAGGGTGAAGGGTTGTACAGTTTGATAGCCACAGGGAAGAAGGATCTCCTGTGGCGTTCTGTGCTGCATCTTGGTGGAACCAGTCTGTTGCTGAAGGTGCTCCTCAGGTTGACCAGTGTGTGTCACAGAGGAGGGGGGTGTGTGCTGTATTGTCCACAGTTTGAGGAGCATCCTCCCCTCCAAGACCCAACCTCCCCGTGAATCCAACTCCAGCTCCAACTCCAACTCCAACTCTGCCCCCAAGACGGAGCCGAGTCGGCCTTCCCGATGAGTTTATTGATCCTGTTGGCATAGACGGCCCTGGCCAACACTGCATCACACAGTAGCTTCCGTCTGGTGTAAGAAGGAACTGCAGATAACGGTTTAAACCGAAGATCGACACAGGATGCTGGATGTTGGGGAAGTCCAGAACTAGGGGTCACACAGTTTAAGGATAAGAGGGAAGTCTTTGAGGACCGAGATGCAGGCAGTAAAGAAAGCGAATGGTATGTTAGCTTTCATTGCAAAAGGATTTGAGTATAGGAGCAGAGAGGTTCTACTGCAGTTGTACAGGGTCTTGGTGAGACCACACCTGGAGTATTGCGTACAGTTTTGGTCTCCAAATCTGAGGAGGACATTATTGCCATAGAGGGAGTGCAGAGAAGGTTCACCAGACTGATTCCTGGGATGTCAGGACTGTCTTATGAAGAAGACTGGATAGACTTGGTTTATACTCTCTAGAATTTAGGAGATTGAGAGGGGATCTTATAGAAACTTACAAAATTCTTAAGGGGTTGGACAGGCTAGATGCAGGAAGATTGTTCCCGATGTTAGGGAAGTCCAGGACAAGGGGTCACAGCTTAAGGATAAGGGGGAAATCCTTTAAAACCGAGATGAGAAGAACTTTTTTTTCACACACAGAGGTGAATCTCTGGAACTCTCTGCCACAGAGGGTAGTTGAGGCCAGTTCATTGGCTATATTTAAGAGGGAGTTAGATGTGGCCCTTGTGGCTAAGGGGATCAGGGGGTATGGAGAGAAGGCAGGTACGGGATACTGAGTTGGATGATCAGCCATGATCATATTGAATGGCGGTGCAGGCTCGAAGGGCCAAATGGCCTATTCCTGCACCTAATTTCTATGTTTCTATGAGAAAATCCATTTGGTGAATCTGTGGATCTCTCTGCCACAGAAGGTAGTTGAGGCCACACAGTTCATTGGCTATATTTAAGAGGGAGTTAGTTGTGGCTAAACTAAGTGGTGGCTGTGTGGAATGAGCTTCCAGTGAAGGTGGTGGAGGCAGGTTCGTTTTTTATCATTTAAAAATAAATTGGATAGTTATATGGATGGGAAGGGAATGGAGGGTTATGGTCTGAGCGCAGGTATATGGGACTAGGGGAGATTATGTGTTCGGCACGGACTAGAAGGGTCGAGATGGCCTGTTTCCGTGCTGTAATTGTTATATGGTTAAAGGGATGGAGAGAAGGCAGGTACAGGATACTGAGTTGGATGATCAGCCATGATCATATTGAATGGCGGTGCAGGCTCGAAGGGCCGAATGGCCTCTACTCCTGCACCTATTTTCTATGTAACTCAGCGGGTCAGGCAGCATCTCTGGAGAGAAGGAACGGGTGAAATTTCGGGTCGAGACCCTTCTTCTGACTGAGAGTGAGGGGAGAGGGAAACTAGAGATAAGGAAGGGCAAGGTGTGAAAAGGACGGATCAATCCAATAGGTGAAAGGAACCAGAGTGCTGGAGTAACCTAGACCTCCTCCATCGACTCTGTCCAGGGTCCCCGACAGTCCCTTCACCTGCATCTCCTCCAACCTCATCTGCTGTATCTGATCTCCCGGTTGCTAAACATAGAAAAATAGGTGCAGGAGTAGGCCATTCGGCACTTCGAGCCAGCACCGCCATTCCATATGATCACGGCTGATCATCCACAATCAGTGTTCCTGCTTTCTCCTCCACATCCCTTGATTCCTTTAGCCCTAAGAACCAAATCTAACTCTCTCTTGAAAACATCCAGTGAATCGGCCTCCACTGCCTTCTGCGGCAGAGAATTCCACAGATTCACAACTCTCTGGGTGAAAAAGGTTTTTCCTCATCTCAGTATTATTTCCCCCTTAAGTATAAGGGGGAAATCCTTTAAAACCGAGATGAGGAGAACTTTTTTCACACAGAGAGTGGTGAATCTCTGGAACTCTCTGCCACAGAGGGTAGTCGAGGCCACACAGTTCATTGGCTATATTTAAGAGGGAGTTAGATGTGGCCCTTGTGGCTAAGGGGATCAGGGGGTATGGAGAGAAGGCAGGGACGGGATACTGAGTTGGATGATCAGCCATGATCATATTGAATGGCGGTGCATGGCGGCCTACTCCTGCACCTATTTTCTAGTTTCTATATATCTATCGACTGTAAATGGCTCGATTGTAATGTATTGCGCTGACTCCTAGAACACACAAAAAGCTTTTAACTGTTCCTCGATACAAACTGACAGTAAACTATAACTTACCGAATGGCCTACTCCTGCCCCTAATTTCTATGTTAAATGGCCGACCCCTTATTCTTAAACTGTGTGTGACCCCTGGTTCTGGACTGCCCCCAACATTTTTCCAGCACCTAGCCCGTCCAAACCCGTAAGAATTGTATGCGTTTCTATAAGACTCCCCTCTCATCCTTCGAAGATTCCAGTGTATACGAGCCCAGTCGACCCATTCTTGTGCAAGTTGTGTCTTGTTGCCAGGCAGTGTCCGGGCCTCACCCTCCAGTGACAAACGGCGATATGCAGTGACTTAGGGCTTAGCGTAGAGTTACCAGGAACTCTCACATAAGGGCCTTGGAGTTGACACTGTGGGAGGTGGATTTAATTAGGATATCAGTGTTTCCCGGGAAGTCGATACGGGAGATTAGACACGTTTTGAAAAGGTGCAAATATATGAAACAGCTCCTCGTATTTCACTTGGGCAGCTTACACCCCAGCGGTATGAATATTGATTACTAACTTCAAGTAACCCCGGCATTCCCTCTCTCTCCGTCCCCTCCCCCACCCAAGTTGCACCAGCTTCTCGTTCTCACCCAGCAAACAAGCGTTACTTTATGGCATAGAAACATAGAAATCAGGTGCAGGAGTAGGCCATTCGGCCCTTCGAACCTGCACCGCCATTCAATATGATCATGGCTGATCATCCAACTCAGTATCCCGTACCTGCCTTCTCTCCATACCCCCTGATCCCCTTGGCCACAAGGGCCACATCTAACTCCCTCTTAAATATAGCCAATGAACTGTGGCCTCAACTACCTTCTGTGGCAGAGAGTTCCAGAGATTCACTACTCTCTGTGTGAAAAAAGTTCTTCTCATCTCGGTTTTAAAGGATTTCCCCCTTATCCTTAAGCTGTGACCCCTTGTCCTGGACTTCCCCAACATCGGGAACAATCTTCCTGCATCTAGCCTGTCCAACCCCTTAAGAATTTTGTAAGTTTCTATAAGATCCCCTCTCAATCTCCTAAATTCTAGAGAGTATAAACCAAGTCTATCCAGTCTTTCTTCATAAGACAGTCCTGACATCCCAGGCATATCTTTCATTCATTTGTTTCACATCTCCGTCTATATCTCTCCTTTACCTCCCCCCTGACTCTTGTTGTGAAGAAGGGTCTCGACCCGAAACGTCACCCATTCCTTCTCTCCAGAGATGCTGCCTGTCCCGCCGAGTCCGTGCCGGTCAAATGGAACAGATTTAATATTGCACCACCACTCCGCTGATCAATGAATCCCCCTTCCAGCTCCCATGCACGTCCCTCAGTGACTCACTCTTCCCCAGCTCGCTGCGTCACCAACTGTACCCCTACTGACGTTAATCCAGTTCCCTCCATAATCCATATTGATGAGAGAAAAATAACCACAGTCCAATAATGCCATGTGTTGCTTTATTTCTGAGGGGATTGGTCTGGGGATATGTACAGAGTTTGCAAAAGCCCACGGGCAGAAAACCTGCGTACAACGACCGCCACTGGGTCATTTCTGTAGTTTAGTTTAGTTATACAGCACGGAAACAGGCCCTTCGGCCCACCGAGTCCGTGCCGACCAGCGATCCCCACACACTAACGTGACGGACAGTTTTACATTTACAATTAACCTACAAACCTGCACGTCTTTGGAGTGCGGGAGGAAACCGGAGCGCCCGGAGAAAAAACCCACGCAGGTCATGGGGAGAACCAAAACTCCGTACAGACAGCGTCACGGTCGGGTTCGAACCCGTCTCCGGCGCTGTGAGGCAACTCTAACCCGTACGAGATCAGTAGGGTCTGACCCTGAAACGTCACCCATTCCTTCTCTCCAGAGATGCTTACCCGCTGAGTTACTCCAGCTTTTAGTGTCTGTCTTCGAGTCAAACTGAGCATCTGCTGTTCCTTCCTACACGGGGGAATATTTCTGCTGAGTGCAGAGGTTACTCGAAGAGAGTAGGGGGGGATCCTAAACTGAGATGCTGACCCCTCTTCTAGAACAACCATGGCTCGACTTCAATGCTACACTAGGTAGTGTTCCAGATTAGATCTGTAGTGTGGTGTGGGAATCAACAGACACGGATAACATGACACACACACAAAATAATATTCTATGTCACCCAGCACTTCCTCAGTCATTGAGGTTCATATATAGTCACCAATACTCAAAGTCTGTGCCCTAAATAAGTGTGTGTGTAAGTGTATGTGTGTGTGAGATGGGACAGTGCAGAGGGGACCTCACTGTGGGGGTATTGACTTTAATATTTTTAGTATCAGAGACACAGCGCGGAAACAGGCCCTTCGGCCCACCAGGTCCGTGCCGACCAGCGATCCCCGCACGCTAACAATGACCTGCACACACTAGGGGCAACGTTTGCATTCGCACCGAGCCAATTTGTCCCCCAGACCGGCACGTCTTTGGAGTGTGGGAGGAAACCGAAGGTCTCGGAGAAAACCCCAACGCAGGTCACGGGGAGAACCTGCAAACTCCGCACAGACAGCAGCATCCGTAGTCGGGATCGGACCCGGGTCTCCGGCGCTGCGCCACCGTGCCGCCTGTTCTGAAGTTATAGGAGCAGAATTTGGCCATTCGCCCATCGGGTCGTTCAATCGTGGCTGATCTATCTCTCCCACCGAACCCCATTCTCCTGCCTTCTCCCCGTAACTCCCGACACCCGCACTGATCACAAATCTGTCGATTTCTGCCTTAGAAATATCCACTGACTTGTGGCCTCCAGACACACGCGCGCACACACACACGCGCTCACACACACACACGTGCACACACGCGCGCACACACACGCACATACACACGTGCTCACACACACACGTGCTCACACACACGTGCTCACACACACACGTGCTCACACACACGTGCACACACACACGTGCTCACACACACATGCACACACGCACACACACACATGCATACACACGCACGCACACACGCGCTCACATACACACACGTGCTCACACACACGTGCACGCACACGCGCTCACACGCACACACACGTGCTCACAACACGCACACACATGCCACACATACACACAGCACACACGTGTCACACATACACACACACACGGGGTCAGACAGAGTCGCAATGGAACAGGATCCATTATGAAGCTGGTGGGGTGTCTTGAGGTGGGTGGTGGTGCAGCCATGACCAGGGACCCCCCTCACACCCACCACCGCGTCCATCCATCCCCACGCCCCCCCCCGTCCGTCCGTCGCTAGGGTCACAGGTTAGAGGTCACCCATCACCTGGTCCAACCCCTCCCCCGGTCTTTAGGGTCACAGTTCAGACAGAGGTCGCCCACCCCCCAGGTCAGTCCCTCCCCCAGGGTCAGAAGTCGGAGGTCACAGCCATCCAACGCAGGTTCGTCTCTCCCCCTCCCCTCAGGTCGAAGGTCAGCCCCCCACCCCCCCTCCCTCGAGTTCAGAGGTCAATGCCCCCCCCCCCCACCACGTCCATCTTTCCCCTCCCCTGAAGAGTTCACAGGTCGGTCGGGGGTCACCCACCATAGGTTCCCTTGGGTTCACAGTTTGGAGGTCAGAGGCCGCCCACCGTGGGTCGGCAGGGCGACGAGAGGCCTAGTTGGCCGTTGCCGGGGCAACGAGAGGCCTAGTTGGCCGTTGTCGGGGCAACACCGGGCCTAGTGGTTGGTGTCGTCGTTGCCGGGGCAACACCGGGCCTAGTTGTCGGTGTCGTCGTTGCCGGGGCAACACCGGGCCTAGTTGTCGGTGTCGACGTTGTCGTCGTTGCCGGGGCAACACCGGGCCTAGTGGTCGGTGTCGTGGTTGTCGGGGCAACACCGGGCCTAGTTGTCAGTGTTGTTGTTGCCGGGGCAACACCGGGCCTAGTGGTCGGTGTCGTCGTTGCCGGGGCAACACCGGGCCTAGTTGTCGGTGTCGTCGTTGTCGGGGCAACACCGGGCCTAGTTGTCGGTGTCGTCGTTGCCGGGGCAACACCGGGCCTAGTTGGCCGTTGCCGGGGCAACACTGGGCCTAGTTGTCGGTGTCGTCGTTGTCGGGGCAACACCGGGCCTAGTGGTCGGTGTCGTCGTTGCCGGGGCAACACCGGGCCTAGTTGTCGGTGTCGTCGTTGCCGGGGCAACACCGGGCCTAGTTGTCGGTGTCGTCGTTGTCGGGGCAACACCGGGCCTAGTGGTCGGTGTCGTCGTTGTCGGGGCAACACCGGGCCTAGTTGTCGGTGTCGTGGTTGCCAGCGGGCGGCACTGCTGGTCCAGCGTGTCGACCAGGAGCTGGCGCAGGTTGGCGAGGCCTAGTGGTACCCGTGTCGTCGTTGCCGGGGCAACCCAGGGCTAGTTGTCGTGGGCCGGCGTTGCCAGCCGGCGGGCCTGCTGGTCCTTGCCGAAGTCGACCATCCACACGGCGCAGCCAGTCCGGCGAGGCCCAGCAGTAGCTGCCGATGACCTGCGGCCCTCCACCGGGCAGGCCGGTCGGACCCCAGTGTCTGCCCGGCCGGCATCGCCTGGCCCTTCAGCCCACAAGCCGATACTAGGCACAGTTGTTGCAGCCAGGTCCGCTCGTGGATGAAGAGCAGCGAGCTAGGCCGAGAACGTTGAACTACGGCCAACGGCCCACACGGTCAGGACACCAGTAGAGAGCTGGCCACATCGCGCTGGCCCTTCAGCCCACAATGCCTGTACTAGGCACAGAACGTTGAACTACAGGCCCTTTGGCCCAAAATGTCTGTGCTAGGTTGTACATAGAACTACAGGCCTTTTGGCCCACAATGTCGGTGCTAGGCACAGAACATAGAACGGCACAGGCCCTTCGGCCCACAATGTCCGTGCTGGACAATGTCCGCAATGGGGGTAGAGGTGAATCGGGCAGGATGCAAGGCCCGTTCAGATGACAGAGGGGAAGAAACTGTTCCCCAGTGTGGCGGTGCGCACTTTCAAGCTTCTGTACCTTCTGCCGGACGGGAGTGGGGGGAGAAGAGGGGGGGAATGGCTGGGGAGGGGACGCCTCGTGTCGCCCAGATACAGAGAGACAAGCCACGTACCTCGTGAGTGCGGAAGAACTTGGAGCTTAGCAGCGCCTCTTCGATTGATTGTAGTCGTCCCAAGTATCCTCTCTGGAAAGGGCAAGAGAGAGGGGGGATCCATCAGATACCTTCCGAGACAGCACAGGAACAGTATGAGGCCGTTCGGCCCACAATGTCCAAACTAGGCATAGAACGCAGATCAGTTCAGCTGAGGAACAGGCCCTTGGGCCCACAATGTCCGTGCCGTACACGGTAAACGGATCTCCTCTGCCAGCACGTGATCCATATCCCTCCACATCCACATCCACACGTCTTTGATTTTTCGGAGACTGCCGGCATCATTGACTGAGGTATCAGCTCGCCGCAAAATCCGCAGCGTGATGACGTATATTGGCGCGGAGCGGCGTTTATCCTTGTCGCCGCTGGGTTTTGAAATGTTCAAAACCTTTCGGCGACTCTGAAACCACCCAGGCCCTTTAAACTCCACGTACACCGACACTAAAAGCTGGAGTAACTCAGCGGGTCAGGCAGCATCTCCGGAGAGAAGAAGAAACAAAAAAAAACAGGTGACGTTTCTGGTCGAGAACTTTCCCTCAGAGTCCGAGTTACTCCAGCTTTTTTTTGTCTGTCTTCGGTTTAAAGCAGCATCTGCAGTTCCTTCCCGCACCACCTGGAAGTGCGTTCCATCCCCCCCCCTCATCCTGCATTCCCCCCCCCATAACTTGTGTCACCCGCACTAATAAGGAATCTATCTATCTCTGCCTTTAAAACTAGCCACTGACTTGTGGCCTCCGCAGCCTCATGTGGCAATGAATTCAACAGATTCACCACCCTCTGTCTGAAGAAATTCCTCCTCATCTCCTTGCCAAAGGTACGTCCTTTAATTCTGAGGCTGTGCCCTCTGGTCCTGGACTCTCCCACTAGTGGAAACATCCATTTATATAAGATTGTTAAGGGGTTGGACAGGCTAGATGCAGGAAGATTGTTCCCGATGTTGGGGAAGTCCAGGACAAGGGGTCACAGCTTAAGGATAAAGGGGAAATCCTTTAAAACCGAGATGAGAAGAACTTTTTTCACACAGAGAATGGTGAATCTCTGGAACTCTCTGCCACAGAGGGTAGTTGAGCCCAGTTCATTGGCTATAGTTAAGAGGGAGTTAGATGTGGCCCTTGTGGCTAAGGGGATCAGGGGGTATGGAGAGAAGGCAGGTACAGGATACTGAGTTGGATGATCAGCCATGATCATATAGAATGGCGGTGCAGGCTCGAAGGGCCGAATGGCCTCTACTCCTGCACCCAATTTCTATGTTCTATGTTTAAGAATAAGGGGTAAGCCATTTAGAACGGAGACGAGGAAACACTTTTTCACACAAGAGAGTTGTGAGTCTGTGGAATTCTCTGCCTCAGAGGGCGGTGGAGGCCGGTTCTCTGGATACTTTCAAGAGAGAGCTAGATTGGGCTCTTAAAGATAGCGGAGTCAGGGGATATGGGGAGAAGGCAGGAACGGGGTACTGATTGTGGATGATCAGCCATGATCACATTGAATGGCGGTGCTGGCTCGAAGGGGCCGAATGGCCTCTACTCCTCCACCTGTTATCTATCCTCTCCATATCCACTCTATCCAGGCCTTTCAGTATTCGATTCGCCAAGTTTCAATGAGGTGCCCCCTCATCCTTCTAAACTCCAGCGAGTAAAGGCCACACGGTGGCGCAGCGGGTAGAGCTGCTGCCTCACAGCTCCGGAGACCCGGGTTCGATCCCGACTACGGGTGCTGTCTGTGTGGAGTTTGCACGTTCTCCCCGTGACCCGCGTGGGTTTTCTCCGGGTGCTCCGGTTTCCTCCCACACTCCAAAGAGGTGGAGGTTTGTAGGTTAATTGGATTGGTATAAATTATAAATTGTCCCTAGTGTGTGTGTGTGTAGGATAGTATTGCGTACAGTTTTGGTCTCCAAATCTGAGGAAGGACATTATTGCCATAGAGGGAGTGCAGAGACGGTTCACCAGACTGATTCCTGGGATGTCAGTGTCTTATGAAGAAAGACTGGATAGACTTGGTTTATACTCTCTAGAATTTAGAAGATTGAGAGGGGATCTTATAGAAACTTACAAAATTCTTAAGGGGTTGGACAGGCTAGATGCAGGAAGATTGTTCCCGATGTTGGGGAAGTCCAGGACAAGGGGTCACAGCTTAAGGATAAAGGGGAAATCCTTTAAAAACCGAGATGAGAAGAACTTTTTTCACACAGAGAGTGGTGAATCTCTGGAACTCTCTGCCACAGAGGGTAGTCGAGGCCACAGTTCATTGGCTATATTTAAGAGGGAGTTAGATGTGGCCCTTGTGGCTAAGGGGATCAGGGGGTATGGAGAGAAGGCAGGTACGGGATACTGAGTTGGATGATCAGCCATGATCATATTGAATGGCGGTGCAGGCTCGAAGGGCCAAATGGCCTCTACTCCTGCACCTAATTTCTATGTTTCTATGTTTCTATAGTGTTAGTGTGCGGGGATCGCTGGTCGGCACGGACTCGGTGGGCCGAAGGGCCTGTTTTGTTTTGTTTTTGTGTATGAGGCGCGTTTGGGCAACCCAGGGATATTACTCTTTAGTTCCTGGCAACCTGCGCTTGGCGACGAGCCCAGGGGACTCTGTTGACGTGGTATTTGCTTTCTGACGTGCTTGTATCCAGTGGCAACCGTCGAGCAGAGCTGCCGGGGGTTTACGAGGAGGTTCGGGCCTAGTGTGGCGCTTGTCTGTACGGAGTTTGTACGTTCTCCCTGTGGGGGTTTCTCCTCCCAGATCTTCCGTCGTGACCCGTGGGGATGCCCGTGGGTGTCACATGCGTTGAGGCAAGGAATCGCAAGTGGTGGCGGGCGGTATCGTGGTGTAACGAAATCCTCGCTCGCCACCTGTGTGGCGTATCTGATACGCACGCTGACACGCTGTCGTCCCGAAGTCTCACGTGTATGGCGTGGTGACTCATCGCCCTTCTCTCAGCGGACCAGGAATCACCTCAGGATAGACAATAGACAATAGGTGCAGGAGTAGAAGCCATTCAGCCCTTCAAGCCTGCACCGCCATTCAATGTGATCACGGCTGATCATCCAATAGAAACCAGAATTATCGCTTCTCTCCATTCGGCCCTTTAGCCACAACCCGCCACAATCTGACTCACCTCTAAAGATCATCCAACTCAGTATCCCCGTACCTGCCTTCTCTTCTCTCCATACCCCCTGATCCCTTTAGCCACAAGGGCCACATCTAACTCCCTCTTAAATATAGCCAATGAACTGTGTGTGGCCTCAACTACCGTCTGTGGCAGAGAGTTCCACAGATTCACCACTCTCTGTGTGTGAAAAAAAATGTTTTCCTCATCTCGGTCCTAAAAGATTTCCCTCTTATCCTTAAACTGTGTGTGACCCCTTGTTCTGGACTTCCCCAACATCGGGAACAATCTTCCTGCATGTAGCCTGTCCAACCCCCTTAAGAATTTTGTAAGTTTCTATAAGATCCCCCCTCAATCTTCTAAATTCTACGGAGAGAGGGCAGGGGAATGGGGTTAGGAGGGAGAGATAGATCAGGCCATGATTGAATGGCGGAGTGGACTTGATGGGCCGAATGGCCTAATTTCCGCTCCTATCCATCATGACCTTGTGACCCCCCCCTCACACCCACCAGCACGTCAATGTTCCCCTCAGTAAATCGCGAGAGGGTGGCTGTGATTTGCTCGCGAGTCTTGGTTTTCTTGAAGTCCTTCATCACTGTTCCATTGTTCATCGAAAAGGGC
>NW_026575983.1:0-20543 GCF_028641065.1 Leucoraja erinaceus | reverse complement strand
CAGCGACTCAACGTTCCCACCGTGAATGGAAGGCAATAAGTGCAGTCATCTTCCTCAAGCGACGCGGAGAAAAGACGGACCCTCTGCCAGGAAATGGGTTCCCCTCTTCCAGCTCCCCACCCCTCACATAAAAAGCTAGAAACCCCAAAACATACATTTAGACAGACAAAAATAGCAAACATGGTGAAAGGCCGGACAAACTGCTGTCGAGGCTGCCACATGGCGCCACCCGATACGTCAGGTTTCGTAGGTCGGCATGGACTTGGTGTATGGAAGGGCCGGATTTCTGTGCTGTGTCCCTTGTGATCATTCAATCCATATCAATCATCCAATCAATCATCATCAATCATCAATCAATCACATCAAGCTCTCTCCAGTTTGCAAATATTGATCAACTATTCTTCGCACTTTCTCTTTAGTCAAAGAGTGTTGAGATTAGTTTTGTTTAGATGTACACCTCAACAGGCCTTCGGCCCACCGAGTCACACTGACCTCAATTCCCTGCAATAACACGATCTACACATTTAAATGGACCAATGTACAATTTGAACATTTGTACCAACAATTAACTGACAAACTCTGTACATCTTGGAGGCGGGAGGAAAGCGGAGCACCGGGAATAACCCCGCAGGTCACGTGGAGTACTTACAAACTCCCGTACAGACACACCCGTGGTCGGATCGAACCCTGGTCTCTGGCGCTGTAGAAGGCAGTAGCTCTACCACTGCGCCAACAACCGGCTGCCATTATCATCTTTAGTGTGGTATCCTTCCTGTAGCAACTCCAGCAGTTTGTGTCTATCAAGGGGATAACGTGTGTGGTTTTGGCAAACAGAGGTCCAAGGGTAAAAATAAGCCACATGATCTTACCGCATGCTTTTTTCTTTTCTCCCTTTTCCCTACCCCCCTCCATTTAAAAATAGAATTATATTAAGGCAAAAGGAGATAACATGCCATTTACGAGAGACATTTAAGATGGGTGGTAAAATCTGATTGCTTATCCTCAATGCATAGGACATAAAGATGCTGCAGATGTTTCTAAGCGATTGGTGGTAAGCAGTGCAATCTTTCTCCGCTGGGCCGCCAACAAAACAAAAGTGGGCTGGGGCAAACAAGGACGAATTGCCGTTTTGGTGCAAGACAAAAACCAGGATATGATTCAGATTAAAAACTCATCAGGATACTGGCTCACGTAATTCTCCGAACTGGGGCCAATCCGTCATGTTGGATTCTTGGGAGCGTGTGGTCTCGGATGGGGGGATGCTACTCAAACTGCAGAGCATCCTGGACAATACAGCTTCACCACCTCCATTACACACTGTTCGTCAACCTGAGGAGCACGTCAGCAACAGACTGGTTCCACCAAGATGCAGGACAGAACGCCACAGGAGATCCTTCTTCCCTGTTGCTATTAAACTGTACAACTCCTCCCCCTTCTGTCGTGGGGTGAGACTGAGACTGCTCTTCTTCCCCACCCCCCCACCCCCCCTCCCCCCCCCCCCCCCCCCACCCACCTCCAATCTCTTGTCACATCCCCAAGCCTTTCCACACCGTCACTTAAATTTCATGCTTCATGTAATTTTGTGTTTTCATGACTGTTGGCAGATCAATTTCCCTCCTGGATTTACAGAACGTTCTATCATACCGCTTCAACTCATATCGTAAAGGCTTTGAACCGAATGGCCTTGTTAGTAGCTTTGTTATAATGCAGGGGGTAATTCAGAGGATATTGAGGTAAGAGAACTCAATCTTTTGATATAATTTGGAATTCTGTCCCTGGGTCAATATTAAGAATTGAATCTTCTGTATCCAACTACTAGACAATGAGGCAGACAAGATGCACCCTTTTTGTTTCTGATCCTACGCTGGCTCAATGTATGAAACCAATAAAATATGTGCTTCTTGTCTCTGTAAAAGTAGGACACTAAGTGAAGACAGCCTTGAAAAAGGCAGCCGTGGACAGTTCTAGGAGTCAAACAGCGTTTGTATGTCCCGCAATCGGACTAATAAAATTCTTACCTGCCGCAGCACAAACAGATATGTAAACACAAATGCTGGATGGTAGTCAACGGCAGGCGTCAGTGGCAGATTCTCTGGAGAGAAGGAATGGGTGACGTTCGGGTCGAGACCCTTCTTCCGTTTGAAGCCCTCATGCAGAAGTGGGGGTGCAACCGCGATCGAACCAACACCCGAAATGTGACGTGGGGATGCAACCCTAAACTATGGATCCACTTAAGCCGCCGTCCCACTTGGGAGACCTAAACTAGCAACCTCTGGTGACCTTCCCGCCACCTCAAAAATAAAATCAAGGTCGAGGTGACCTGCAACCTCCTCCCACCTCCCACGCATATCTTGAAAACCTTCCTCGACTATGAAGGGAAAACCGGCTTCGATTAGACCTGCGACTAAAAGCTAACAACATTTTATCGTTTTTTTTTTTATTTTTTTTTAAAACAGCAATCAAACCTCGACAAAACCCGCGGGGGGGGGGATTTTAGTCGAGGCCAGGATGGGGGAAGGAGGGGGTGGGGAAATAGGGAGGGGGGGAGGGGGAGGGAAATGATGAGGGAAAAAATAGGGCAGCAACCTAGATGAAAGGGGGGGGAGCCTCGACCACCCCGAGGTTTGGGGGAGGGGGGACAGGGAGGGGAGGGGGGGGGAGGAAAAACATTTTCGACCCTTAGGAGAGTGACCAAAACTTCCGGGTGACCTCATGCTGAGACCTTTGTGGCGGGCAAGCGGTCAACAGAAGTTGCTGTTTAGGTCTCCTAAGTGGGACAGGGGCTTTTTTACTCTTTACTGCACCGGCCCCTTCTCCAGAGCCTGCATGCAAACCCGAAGATCTCTAGGTCAACTCAAACCATGTGCCCAGAGCCTGCGTTATTCAGTGGAGTGGAAGTGTAGCGTTAGCAACCATGCACAAGAAGTTTGAAGATCCCATCGGTTTGAAGAAGGGCGGTCTCGGACGCGAAACGTCACCTATTCTTCTCTACGCAGATGGTTGCCTGTCCCGTTGAGTACCCCTGCATTTGGTGTCTACCTTCGATTTATAACCAGTTTCTGAGCAGTTCTGTCCTAAACAGATTTGTAAACAGAGTACTATGGAACCACCGGTCATAAATAAACGAAACAAAAGTCAAAAAATATAGTCTATTTTTTAAAAACACAGTGGGTGCAGCGGCATGTGTTGCTTGCCACTCTACAGCACATGGAGACCTGGGTTTCAATCCTGACTTTGGGTGCTTTGTGGCTGTATGGAGTTTGTACGTTCTCCCCGGTGACCAGGGAAGAATATGCCCTGCGAGGAATTGGAGGCCAGATGGGGCCTTGTACACTCTGAAGTTTAGGAAGGATCATTGAACACAATATACGATTTTAAGAGTTTGGACACGCTAGCGGCAGGAACATGTTCCCGATGTTGCGGGGAACAGGTCCAGATCAGGGGCCACCGTTAAGAATAAGTCTTGCGTAAGCCATTTTAGAACGGAGCCGAGGGGGAAACACGTTTCTCACCGAGAGTGGGTGAGTATGAATTCTCTGCCTCAAGCGGGCGGTGGCGAAGGGAAGGTTCTCTGGATGCTTCCAGAGAGGCTAGATAGGGCTATTTTTTAAAAATAGCGGAGGGTCAGGGGATATGGGAGAGAAGGAGGTTAGGGGATAGGGAACGGGGGTATCAGCTATTGTGGATGAGCAGCCATGATCCAATTGAACGGGCGGTGTGGCCTAAAGGTCGAATGGCCTACTGCCACTATTGGTCTATGTCGATTGTCTATTGTTTTGTCTATTGTTTATTGTCTATGGTCTATTGTTATTGTCTATGTCTATTGGTCTATTGTCTATTGTCTATTGTTATTGTCCATTGTATATGTTTATGTCTATGTCGATGTGTATGTCTTTGTTTATTTGTCTCATGTTTATTGTAGATTGTTATTGTTATGGTCTATGGTATATGGTCTATTGTCTATGTTTATTGCATTGTCCATTGTATATTGTTTATTGTCTATTGTCTATGGTCTATTGTCTATTGCTGTTGTTATTGTCTATTGTCTATCGTGATTGTCTATTGTCTAGTGTCTATTGTCCCTTTGTCTATGTTTTCTATGTTTGTTCCTATGTTTATTGTCTAAAGCTAGCATCTACAGTTTCATCCCCTATTGCATTAATGTCTAACGAGATTGTCTTCGTTAGAGTTTATCTGTCATGGTCTATGTCTCTTCCAGATCGGTATTGTGACGGGATTCTGGGATCGACAATGATCGTGAGATCTATTCTTCCTCCTCCTTGTCTATCTCCAAGGTACCATCAGCATCAACTCAGAAGTATTTATCGGCGAGGCGGCTTTAACTGGTTGGCTGCCAGCGACTAGCGGAGTTCCGTAGGGGTCGGTGCTGGGGCTGCTATGACCGTTTCACTGAACACCTCGTTCAGTGACTTCTGGTAAACATACCTGCTCTCCTAAATTGCCAAACAGCTTTTTTTTTATACCCTGAAATGTGGATTATTATTCAGGGGAACGGGGTGAAGGGCTCTCCCTTCCATAAATGAGGCTCGAGGCTCGCACCCGTGCTCTTCCAACCCGCAACACTGCAAAGGGAAAAACCCATACCCAAAACTCTATGCAACAAGGGCCGAGTCCCCTAGTCCTCCCTGTTCACCCCGCCAGCCTCACATACAAAGGTAAGCCGCCGTCCTTTTCGCCAACTCCAAAGTTAGACCCCACCCTCGCCACATCTTTCCAGTTTCCCACCATATCTCCTTCCGTGAAGACCCGCTCGTGGCCATAACTCCCTTGTCATTCTTTTCCGATTCCCGTCTCGCTGAGGGGATCACCTGTAAGATCCCTTCGATGGTGGCAGGGTCTTTTCCTGTGACAGGTGCAGAGAGTGCACACTTTTCCCCTTTACCTCCCCCCTGCGACGCCGTTCAAGGACCCAGCAATTACTTTTGGTCCTGGATGGTGCTACAGAGGTTGGATGCTCATCGCAGTCTATGCCTACATTTATTGCGTCCCGCTGCTCATAGATGTCATCATATCTATAATCGTGAGACCAAGCGCAGGTTGGGCTATCGTTCGCCGAACACCTCCACCACCCCCCCCCCCCCACTGTGCACCCCCCCAACCCCCCTCCCGCTCGGTTCCGCAATAACCCAGCTGAACCTCCGTGGCTCACATGTTCAAGAAAAGAAAAGGAATGGCTTCCGCCTCAAAAGACCTCTCTCGACTCTTGGGGTCCTACTCCAGCCACAGTCCGAGCAGCACCGGAAATTGTTCACTGGCACCTTCTCAAATGTCTCCGTTGGGGTCATAGTCTGCAAGGTTTGTGGACTATGATACATTAGTAAGACCAATTTTTGACTTATCCTTGCTGTCTTGCTGAAAAACCCTTCCTCAGTCCGTTGGACCTAACCGGAGTCTGTCTCCTCTATCCCCCACCTTCGGGCCCTCCTTTCAGATTTCTTGGCCCCGCCCCCAATCATTCGTCAGAAGTGAGTTCGCAATGACCCTTTGCCTATTTCCTTCACCCCATAGATTGCTGGCTGCAGCTTAAAAGCCGTGTTCTCCAGCTTTTTTGTGTAACTTTGAATTCAACCCTCCCATTCTTGTGGACCTCTCATTGTCCTAGTTCATCCTCCACTGTCATCATTGAGAGCTAACACTGCCATGAGAGGAACATGCAATCATGTGATTTTGCTTGGCAGCTTCACTCAGTGAGGAATATTGTTTTCTCACTTCAAGTATCATCGCTTATCCCCCCACTCAGTTGCACCCAGCTTGAAGGTTCTCACCGCAACAAAGAAAGTGTAAACTTTTCCTTTTCACAGTGTGCACAACACATTTGGCCTAGTTGGGGACTCAGCAGGTCCAGAAGCTGGGTACGGGAGAGACGTTTTACAATATATTAATGATCGGATGAGGGATGAATCAATCTCTCCCGGTTAATGCGGATGACACTAAGCGTGGGGGGGCAGTTTAGCTCACTGGGATGCTGCTAGAGACTGCCAAGGTACTTGATATGCTGGGTGATGCAAATGGTTGGCAGATGCAGTATAATGTGGATAATTGTGAGGTTATCCATGTTGGTGGCAAAAACGTGAAAGCAGACTATTCTGTAAATGGTGGCCGATTGGTAAGGGGGAATTCAGCAAGACCTGGTGTCATGGTACACCAGTTCATTGAAGTAGGCATCAGGTGCGCATGCAGTGAAAAGCAAAGGGTATTTTAGGTCCCAGATCAAGTGTGTCACAGCTTAGATAAGGTGAAAAATCCTTTAAAAAAACGAGCGTGAGAAGAACTTTCCAAAACACATAGATTGGTGAATCTCTGGAATGGTGGCGCAGCAGTAGAGTTAGTATCTTGATGCTTGACAGCCAAACGCATTGGCTGCTATATTCTAAAAGTGATTAGATGTGTCCCTTGTGTAAGGATCAGAGGTATGGGAGAGAAGGCAGGTACGGGGTCTGAGTTGGATAGCCCCTGAGGCATATTGATGTCGGTGCAGTCTCTGAAGTGCCGAGATGCCTCTAGATAATGCACCTTTAATTCTATTTTTGAAATGTTTTCTGTCTATGTTATCCTTTCCAATCAAACGTTAATTTGCGGGCGATAGGAGCAGATCGCTGGTTCTACTGCATGAACAGTCGGTGGTGAGACCACACCTTAGGGTTTGCGTACAGTTTTTGGTCTCACTAAATCTATAAGGACATTATTGCCTAAGATGATGCCTGAGACGCTGTGAGTTCATCCAGCAACTGATTCGTGATTCAGACCTTGTCAAAAGAAGTGCTCTTTCCTGTTTTTGGCTTTACCAAAGATGGTCTGAATCCTCAAACATTTTATCCACATTCCTCACTGCATCTTCATTAATTTGGGGCGTTAAAAAACCTTCCCTCAACGGCTGCCAGCCACTGTTAGCGGGATGCTACACAGTTTGCTCATAACACCGCACACAGCCCAAAACACGCAGACATTTCTTCAAATAAATTTCTGCAGAGTTGCCAGTGAGATGTACATGAGATGTTTATAGACACCACTGTACCTCCTCCAACGACCAAAGATGTCAACCAACGCCCAAGACATATGGGGGTGTTTTTCCCGCGAGCGCAGCTCCGATCCAACATGTCACTCACCATCCGCAATAGTTGGGGGGGGGGGGGTGGAAGTGAGGTGGGATGACTGCCACGTGTGGAGTTGGCAACAACTTTCTACTGTGGAAAGCACACAGCGACGCACCTTTCCTCAGGTGGGAGTGGCCACTGGGACCAGAACTGGGTTGAGAAGAAGGGGGACACTGACAAGCTGAAAGTGGTAAGCTTGGGGAAGGTTTTATCACCAGTGACGCACTGGGTAGTGTGGGGGAATGAGGATTTCTGCTAAACTTCAAGTAACCCTTGCGTCCGGTCTCGCTCCATCCACCACTCACCCTAGTCCTAGGACTAGTTTCAATATTGTCTTATAGATAGACACCAAATGATGGGGTAATAAACTCAGGCGGGAGTAGTCAGCACCTCTGGAGAGAGGAAATGGGTGAGGTTTCGAGTCGAGGACCACTTCTTTGGACTGAGGGTCAGGGAGGAGGGAGGTATTAACAAACAACAAGAGCTCAGGAAGTGTAAGGTGTGAAAATGGAGACAATCAAAGGGGCTGGAGATCCAGAAAAATGTAGAATAGATCGTTGTTAGCCTAGACGGGAGTGGGGGTTGACAGCATTAGTAGAGGGATTAACAGAAATAAACTGTTTGCGGGGGGCATCAGTGACGAGCACTGTGTGAGGTGTGACACACTGCGGGAGTGACACACGCTTTTGTGCAGAGGTGGGTGAGTGACAGCGACTGGGAAGGGGTGGGAGGTTGGACAGGCGGAACTGTGGGTGAAAATAGAGTCAACACTGTGGGTGGGGTGACAACAGGGTTTTTTGGCCTTTGTTCTGTTTGTGTAGGCAAGGGAGTGGTACACGTGCGGGACGGGACGATCAGCACTGTCGAGGGGAAAGCCATAGCCGCGCAGAGTGGGGTGAGTTAATGGAGTACCAACTGGTGTGGGGGGGGGTGAGGAGTGAGGCTCTACCAATACACAACCATGCCGCTCGCTCCCCACCTCTGTACACCCCAGGCCACACACAGGATATAATGTGTGAGAGTGAGGTCCAGTGACTGACAGGGAAACGTTTCACTGCTAAGCTTGTTTCCTTCGACGGTGGAGGCTCTACCCGAGCCCTGTCTGTCCCCTTTGCCAGCGTCCGGGGTATGTCCCGGCATGGGTGGGATTATAAAGTAATACGACCCTGTAACACACCTGTGGGCACCTTGTGGAATATCTTTCCGGGATACATGGGCTTCCGCAGGGTCATTGATTTGTTAAATGTTACCCTATCTCGCGGATCCCTATCAATTGTACTATAGTTTTATTATTGATACGGTATTTTTGTATTGTATTTCAGAGAGATGGTGTTCGAACCTTGGAGTTATTGTAGTGTATGACGCGGGGTAATTCTATTTAATAAATAAAAACATGGTTCCTTACGTGTCATTGGCGGATTTAAACCATTCTTAAAAACAAAACATTTTGCTCTATTTACCCATTATCTATAAATTATGCGCCATGTTTACCTCTCCAAGAAATAAGGCAATCTGGTAGGTATCTTCGACTTGATCTTATGATTGGCACATGAATAGTATGCATCTAGGCTTTCTAATCCGACCATAAAGTATGCTAGGAATGAGGTCAAGGGGTGGTGAATCTCTGGAACGTCTCTGCCACGAGTTATTGAGGCCAGTCGTTCATTGGCTATATTTAAGAGGGCAGTTAGATTGCCCTTGTGGCTAAGGGGGATCAGGGGGTTGGAGAGAAGGCAGGTACGGGATACTGAGTTGGATGAACAGTCATGATCATATTGAATGGCGGTGCAGGCTAAAAGGGCCGAATGGCCTACTCCTGCACCTAAATTTCTCTTTTTATGTTTCGATGTTTCTAATGATCCATTGTTTGTAGTTGCAAACGTTGCCAATTAAGAGTTACGATTTAGCTGAAAGCTAAGTCAGAATAAAAGGTTTCAGTCTTGTTTTAAAAGTGGTTCCAAAGTGAGGCCAGTCTTAAATCTTCAGGAAAGTTATCCCGAGATTTGTTGTATAGTAATTGATGATAGTATTAGAAGACAAGACGCAAAGGACAGAACCATTGTATGGCAGAGGCCGAGAGTGTGTTCAAGTCTGGCTGAACAATAACTAATTTGTGTGTAGATCGTAAGAAGAAGATGCTGGAATACGCAGCCTGTGTCTTTGATCGGACTTTACTGGCTTTATCTTGCAATAAACTTTATTCTCTGATCAGTATCTGTACACTGTGGTACGGCTCGATGGTATAATCACGTATGGTCTTTCCGCGCGACTGGTCAAACAGGCAACAACAGCTTTCACTGTACCGCCGTACACATACATAAAAAATGCCATGTCACCCATAACTAAACCTATGTCAGTGTTTCCTCTATTCATTGTGGACCTAGAGCCAATGTAATTTGTACCAGCATAGAAGTGCATAGAGTAATTATAACATAGAAACGGCTATTCGCCCGACTTGTCCCGGCCGACCAAGATACCCCCATCTAGAATAGACATAAAATGACTGGAGTAACTCAGCAGGTCAGGAGGCAATCTTGGAGATTTGGAGAACGAAATGACAATAGGTGACGTTTCGGGTTGAAGCCTTTCTTCCAGACTGAGAGTCAGGAGAGAGGGAAATTAGGGGTATGGAAAAAGTTACAGAATGAATCACAGCTGGCACCAATTGGCCAAACGAGCCCACAGGGGTCCATGTTGGTTTGTGGAGGATGTGATAATGAGGGGATACACAACAGTAAAGCTATCAGGAACTAAAGTGGTGGAGGGACAGACCGAGAGGGATCTATACTTGTCCCCATCTGCCCTCCCATTAGGTCCATTCATCCCTCTAAATCCTTGCCCGATCCATGTACCTGCCACAAATGCCTTTTAAATGTTGTTATAGTTGCCTGCCCTCAAATACTCCTCTGGCAGCTCGTGTCTATGCCACCACCTTTGTGTGAAAACGTTACCCTTCAGGTTTCTATGAAATCTTTGCCCTTTAAACTTGAATCTATGTCCCCTGGTTCTTGATTCCCTACCCTGGGTAAAAGACTGTGCTGCACCCTATCTATTCCCCTTGTGATTTTGAAACCCTCGTACAAGATCACACCCTCATCCTACTGTGCTCCATGGAATAGCGTCCTGTGATTGAGGACTAAGCGCATTAATAGTACTTATTGCAACTGTGTGTTTGGTCTTGGTTACCACAGTGAAGATTTAATTTTCTGGGAAACAATGTAAGCGGGTCTGAAGAAGGGTCCCTGACCCGGAAACGTCACCCGGGCCCTTTCTCCACAGATAATTGCCTAAACCTGGGCGAGTTATTCCAGCACGTTTGTGTCTATTTTGAAATGTATTGGTCTTTTGGTCTGGGGTCGGGAAAGTCTATGACTTTTACTCAGTAAATATATTTCTGTGTTAGTTACGGTCACACGAGCTAGTTTATTTATTTACATTGTTTCCAGAGAGTTTTTGGCTCTCTCTGCAAAGCAGAAGCAAAGCAAAGCAAACAAAAGCAAAACACTTTGTGTTACCGAATTATGGCAGTTATTTTTAAATTGAATTATTTTATAATCAAAAGCTCTGACTTCGCTCATAAATTAGAAGGAATTGATGTTGTCGTGAGACACCTCTCAAGATCATTTCATGTCTGTGTTGAGGCCTCACGAATAGATGATAAAAAACAGGAAATGCTTGGAAGCTCTCAGTGGTTGGGCAGGAGCTCGGCGGGAAGGAAAGCTTGCCATTGTTTCAGGTCGAAGATATTTTGATTGGAACTGGGGAAAGAAAGGAGAAAAGGTTCGTTTTTCATTGAGGAGAAGGTCGGGGAGGGGTAGGTAGCTTCTTCTTATCGAGTCCACACACAAGGATTAGAAGTTTTTAAGAAGGAACTGCAGATGCTGGAAAATCGAACGGTACACAAAAATGCTGGAGAAACTCAGCTGGTGCAGCAGCTGCTATGGAGCGAAGGAAATAGACACAAAACTTGCCTATTTCCTTCGCTCCATAGATGCTGCTGCACCCGCTGAGTTTCCTCCAGCGTTTTGTGTACCCAAGATTAGATGTTTGTTAGCCAGAGATGAAAACACTCTTGGCATCTGCATCCAATGGTGTCTGTCTTGTTGCTTCATGTGCTTCTTGTGCGAGGTTGGTGGTAAGATTGAGTGGAAACAGAGCGTCGAAATGTGGAACGCTCTTTCCTTGACCCCATAGGTAGGTCATAAAGACCTGATCTCTAATAGATTAATCCTATATCCTCAATAAGATAATGGGGCAGTTACTAATACATTAAGCTCCTTTTTTTAAATGTTTTTGTTAGCGGACTGCTCAGTACATCGAGTGCGCGCGGGACGACGGCCTTTGGACGTTGATAAAGGCGGCAATATTGCGGCGCCCGCATGTTTAGTTTAGTTTTGTTTAGTTTTAGAGAATACAGCGCGGAAACGGGCCCTTCGGCCCACCGAGTCCGTGCCGACCCAGCGATCCCCGCTCATTAACTCTACCATGCACAAACACCTGGGTCAAATTTACACACACACCAAGCCAAATTAACCTACTTCCTGTACGCTTTGGAGTGTGGGAAGAAACTGAAGACCTTGGAGAAAACCCACGCAGGTCACGGGGCGAACGTACAAACTCCGCCAGACAGCATCCAGTAATCGGGATCGGACCCGGGTCCTTTGGCGCTGCAAGCGCTGTGAGGGCAGCAACTCTACCGCTGTGCCACCGTGACAAATAAAGCACCATTGATTATTGAACGGTACCCACCATGCTTTGGCAATTGTTATTTCCCATCAGGCCTGGTGCAAGCTTTCACCGGTATGCGCATTAGCAGATAACGCCAGGGCTCTTGCTCTGACTACACCGATGGTTGTTCCTGTGTGCTCCTCAGTCATTGTTGGGTGTCTCAGTGTTGGTGGCTGAATTCCATCAGTGCCACACCTATTCACTAGGCTGTCCTCGTGGTGGTGCCCAAGCAACTCCCTCTGAACAGTTGTTTAAGAATAAGACACGCACTCCCGCAGACAGACGTAGCCAAAATCGACAGGTAGACAAAAATGCTGGCGAAACTCAGCGGAGAGGCAGCAGTCTATGGAGAGTAATAGGCGACTTTTCGGGTCGAGATAATAATCTCCCTCTAACCGTGTCCTATCCAAACCTGTCGGAAGAAGCGTTGTCTCAACCCGAAATGTGCCTATTTCTTTGTCCACAGATGCTGCCTCACCCCACTGAGTTTCTCCAGACATTTTTGTCCACCCTCTGAACAGTTGGTTATTTGCAACTGTAGGACAATGGAGACGAGAATAGAGTCACAGGGTCCCATACAGCGAGCAATGGGGCCTTCCCATTTTCCCACACTGACCAGCGATTGTCCCAATCCAACACTATCCCACCATACCTGCATTTTTGCCAATCCCTCTAAAACCGTCCTACCAATTACCTGTTTTGTAAATCGTTTCTTCAATGGGTGCGATCAGTCCCCTGCTTCATATACCCTCTGCTCCAGCTCGTCAATATAAATACACCTACACACCTTTGTGTGAAAAGGTCGCTCCCCAGATTATTTTTAAGTCTGAAGTCTCCCCCTCACGTACCATCTATGTCCTCTGGTTCTTGATTCCTTCTTGAACGTCACTGGCAATCAAAAAACTGGCATCAGGTAAAACGAAAGGCGATTGTCTATAATTCATGAGTTTTGTAAGGTTTAGCCATTCAACCCATCAGGTTCGAACTCCATCATTCAGGTCATGGCTTGATCTATCTTTCCCTCTCACTGAACCCCATCTCTTTCCTTCTTCCCAATAACCTTTGACATCCGGACTATATTTCTCCAATGGGGGCGAGAATACCAGAATCGGAGTTGACAAAGCGGAATTGTGAGTGCGGGCAGGAACTCCCAAGAAAGATTAATTTCAAGCTGAACCCCATCAGGCAAGTAAGGAAGGCACATTTCGAATGCATAGCTTTATTATCTAATGAGGAGTGGGTGAATACAACAAACAGGAGGATGTAATGCTGAGGAGCTCTAGAAGGCGCTGTCCTGGCTGTTGATTGGAAACCTTTGTGGACGAATGTTGGCCCCATATATGAGGAAGTAATGTGCCGGGCTCGTAGAGAGAGAGTCAGATTAGGTTTCAAGAATGATCCCATAAATGAGCGAGTTGATTTGATTCCTTTGATTGGAATTCCATTTATTGTCCATTGCACTTTTCAGTGCCAACAAAATGGTTTAGCCTGGCATCATCACATAGAAGATAAATAACACAACACTAACACGCTTAAGTCCCAAAGTCTTGTACTCTTCTCCCTCCTTGCTCTCCATCTGCGCTTGAGTCAAATCAAAGCCTCCGATGTTGTTGACCCCGCCGGTTGATGGTAGGTAAGTCCAGCGGTCTGATCCGTGCTCACGCAAGTCGGAAGCCGGTTCAAACTTCGCGGCCCGGGGAGGTCGAAGCTGCTTGAAGCTGCCGCCCTCCATTCCAGCGGACCGCAGCTGTAGTTGCGGGAGCGCCGAGAAACAGAACCGCGTCTCCAGTGGCCCGCGGCGCGAGCCTCCCGAAGCTCCAACGTCGGTCCGAGAGTTGGGTCCAGTCCGCAACACAAGCCCCGGAAGGTCGGCCATCCTCCGCGTTGGAAGTCCCCTGGCTCTGCCCCCGCACCTCGAGGTCGGTCCGCAATTGGATAGCCGCAAAGGCGCCGCGATAGTGCCTCAGCGCAGACGGACAACGGAGACTGGGGAGTAACGGCATAGAACGGTCGTATCTCCTCTGAAGGAATGAGTACTAAAGAGGTTCAAAAAAAAACAGTGTAACCACCCTCAACACCCCCACACTACACCACTAAAATAAACCGAAATAAACTGTAAAAACGGGACAAGAGGAAACAAAAAACAGATAAGACAAAACGGACCTTGCAGGTGATCCGCCGCTGCAAGGCCGCAACGCCACTTCCCGGAATGCGTTTTAACACGCTACACTTCCGGAATGCGTGCTAAACCTTCCCAGTTATCATGTGTTGTGGCTGATTTGACAGAAACTGGGGCCTCTATCGGGCTGGAATTTGAAAGTGGGGGTGGGGGGGGGGAACCTAAAAACTCACAGAATAATGAAATATATAGGTAGATTTGCTTTGGAAAGAATATTTCCACTGGTGGGAGAATCTAGGACCGTTAGTCATAGCCTCGGATGAATTAAAAGGGTGCTCTTTCAGAATGTAGGTGAGGAGAAACGTCTTTAGTCAGAGGGTAGTTAATCTGTGGGAACTCAGTTGCCACAGAGGGCTGTGTAGCCAAGACCAGTGGATATTTTTTAAGGCTGAGATTGAAAAATTCTTGATTATAACGGGTGTCAAGGGTTTACGGGGTAGAAGCAGGGCAGGGGAAACGTTATTAGGAGGCAGAGATCTCAATCATTTGAACGGCGGCCTTCGACTCGAGGCCGAATGGCTAAATTCTACCTCCTTTCACGTGAACTTGTGATCAAGCCCCTTGTCAATCTCCCCTTAAAACTATCCAATGACTGTGATCCTTTAATTCTGAGACTGTGCGCCCTCTGGTCCCACACGCCCCCACGATTGGAAACATCCTCTCCACATTCCACTCTATCCGGACTTTTCCTATTCTGTTAAGTGTTCAATGAGTCCCCCTCATCCTCCTGAACTCCATGAGGACAGGCCCCAGTGCCGTCAACCGACTCCATCCCTCATTTGTTTTGGAGAATGAAAATCTGCCATTCTTACATAGAAAAATACAGGAAAAATAGGTGCAGGAGGAGTTCCATTCGAGACCCACCCGAGCCAGCACCACAATTCAATATGATCATGGCTGATCATCTAAATCAGTGCCCCGTTCGATTTTTCCCATATCCTTGATTCCTTAGCTCGAAGAGCCGGCATATATTATCTCTTGAAAACATCCAGTGAATTGGCCTTCCAATGCCGTCGGTGCCAGGAATTCCAAAGGACTCACACCTATTGGAGTGAAAAAAGACGTGATCGACTGTCTTGGAATTGGCTGAGAAGTTACAATAATAGCAGATTAGATGTATCGTGACTGCCCTTTAAAGTGGACTAACAAAACTTCCATTCATTAGTACAACAGAGGAAGGATGAAGATAACCAGAGTCCTAGTAACAATCATAGCCCAAACAATACAAATTAAATAGAAAATTCTGTACCTCGGTGCATAAAAAAAAAACCATATAGAATAAGTCGTCCATATTGGTTTCCCATGGGACCACGGAATTGTTAATAGTGCACAAGCTGTTTGGAATTCTAAGTAGTGGTGAACTGCTGGGAAGATGATCAATAATTACAACTTCAATATAGGGCCGAGAGCCTAAAACTGAGACTTGAGGGAATCCACGAAGATAACCGGACTGGCTCTGTTTTGTGTTTTTTCCAGTAATAGAACTTGTTTTGTACAGTTTGAGATTAACAGCTTATATTCCGTATAAGATGTATTGCACGGATGAGTGTAACAGTTTATGTAAGTGTACACGTTTTACAACACAAAAGCCGCTTACTGGTAGAGATACGGCGCGGAAACCCAGGCCCTTCGGACCACTGAACCGTGCCCGACCCGACGGGATCAACAAAGGGCCGCTGAGAACACAGGGGGTGCGGCATTTGGGGGGGGAGGGGCGGGGTCCGGAATAAAGGGGACTACGGCATGGAGGGGCAGGCCATGAACAACACAGGGTCAACGCGATCTAATGGACTTTTTGGAACTTTTGTCGGAACCAGAAACGTGGGGGGTACTGTCATCTGTCTGAGAGAATGGAGCGCTGTGCTTGTCACTGGGAGTTAGACGGATGAAGAGGGTATTTATTGAACATATAAGATTGTTTACGGGCTTGGATGCTAGAGGCAGGAAAACATGTGCCCGATGGTGGGGGGAGTCCCGAACAAGGGGCCACAGGTTTAAGGCATAAGGAGTAAGCCATTTAGACGGAGACGAGAAAAAACTTTGTTCACAGAGAATGGCGACGTCGGTGGACGTCTCTGCTCAGAGGGCGGTGGAGGCAGTTCTTTGGATAGTCCAAGGAAGAGAGCTCAATAGGCTCTAAAAATAGCGGAGTCAGGGGATATGGGGAAGAAGCAGGAACTTGATGGGGTGATCAGCATGCTAACATTGATGGCGGTTGCAGGCCGAAGGGCCCAGGGCAAAAGGTCCTAATCCTGCAAATATGTCTATTGTTATTGTCATTGACTCTTTTTGTGTACTTGTGTATGCACGCTAAAAAAAGTTTTTCAATGTGCGGTAACATGTGACCAGTAAGGTAGTCTTGAACACAACTAGTAGCAGTCAGTGTCAACAGGGAGTAAGTTGAGGAAGGGTCTCGGCTCGCAACGGCACACCTATTCCTTTTTTCCAGACGCTGTTGACCGTGAGTTACTCCACGCTTTTGTTGAGTGGCAACATCTGGAAATGTGACAGCTGAACAAACGGTTCCCAGGGGTGGAGAGGTGTGTTGGGGCAGATGCAGTAGGGTGGGACTAGTTAGGGAAAATGTTGGCCAGTGTGGGCGAAAAGTTGGGCCGAAGGGAGCTGCTGTTCCACGCCTGTAAGACTCACTGTGACTTATCTAGACTCGATAAGGGTAGTTGCGGAGGGTACAGCATTTAGAAGTATTGGACGGGTACATACATAGGAAATGTTAGAGGTAAATGGGTCAAACCCGGGAAGAGGGGACCAAGTGTAAATGGGGGCATCTTGGTCAGCTTGGACAAATTGGACCGAAAGGGCTGTTTCCTGTGTAGCATGGGTCTTGCGATGAGTCAATGGGAAGGAAATCACGGAGGAAAATAAAGTCACCGGATCTAGCCTTTTGGCCAATATAATCCCAACATTCTAAAACACTAGGTCCAAGGTTGTCGATCTTCACGTTCATGTTCCTTTCTCATGGTCGGGAAACGACCGGAACCGCAGAGATGCGGGGGGTTATTTTAGAAAAAAAAGAGCACCAAGTATGGGGAGATTCAGAAGGTCAAGACCATCTTGGAGAACAAGGATAGGTGACGTTTACGGAGAACACGTAAAGCAGTTGAGAAGGGTCCGACCCGAAACACTCACTCTATACAGTTCTCCAGAGCTGATTGCCCGATCTTACTTGAGTTAACTCCGGATTTTCTGTCCTTTTTTTGGGGATTACATTTTTACATGGAAGGACAGTCTCGGCCTCAGTCCCTTTGGTTGTTACCTGCTCCACCTCTGTGTAAAAACAATAACTTTCTATACCTCCTAACATTTATTTAATCCATGCCCTCGGGATTTAGTTCATCGAAGGGGAAATAGTAGGCTTAGTAGCTACTTGGCTTGTCACATACTAATCGACTCTCAATCATTTTTTCCCTCAGCTCCTGATTCAAAGAAAACAACCTCAGTTCATCCAATCTTTCACAGCTTAACTTTTCCAGTTATGGCAATTCTTTTGCAAATCCCATTGAAATCACATCGTCCGGATTGCGAGTGATCAGAATTGATGTTGACGTAAGTAACAGAGCCTTCGGATCATCTTCTCACAAGTTTACACGACAGCCATACCTGTACAAGGTAGTGAATATTTTTATCAAACATCCAGTGCTCATCGTCTTGGCATCCTCGAGTCGCGGGTGGTTAGATAACTTGATGCCGTCTCCGTTCTGATTGTTTTTTCTCGGATCTACGGTGGTTATGAGTCAATGGGCTTTGACACGTTGCTCACGCATACTGTCCAGCTACTTCCTCCACCACCCCGATGGACAGATGCGGCCGCCTCTAGGTGGTCCTCGTGCCTTCTTGTCTCTGACCTTCTTCTCAAGTCTCGCGGCATACCCTTGGCATCTCTGGGCCCTCCCAGCACCCGCGCGCGACCCCCAGTTCCCCTATCCATCTCAGCACCGCAACGACCGTTCCCAGCGCCGTACCACACGTCCCACCGCTCTCGCGCCCCATTGCGCCCCCCCCACTCCACCCAACATTTCTCACCCGAGCGCCCTGCACTTACCACCTCATCCATCCCCCCCTCCCCGCGACCCCCGACCTCCACACCGCCTTCGCACGCCATGCACCCCCCACTAACCCCACCTCCAGCACCCCCACCCTACCCCCCAGCCCAATAGACACACCCGCCCCCCCCCCGTCGCCAACACGCGACCCCCACCCACGATGCACCCAACTCGATCCACCCCACATTGCTCCCGGAGGCGACGCCTCAGTTCTCGGCAATAGTTTTTCAAAGTGTGCCCAGACGTTTTTTTTCGCGCTCTAGTTGTTATGAGCACTGGGTCCGATCCAGAGAGCATGGCGTGTACTGAGGGTGACAGCTGGACCGCCTTTTGTTGCGCTTTCGTCAGCAGTAAGATTGAGCATACACGTGGTTTACAGATCGCGCAATTTACAGTGTCTGAGGGGAATAGTTTTAGTGCAAGGTTGCAGCAGCACGTCGATCAAGATAGTCCGAGGGCCCAATCGAAGTCATAGTGTTTCGGAACTGTCTCTTGGTTGTCAGGTTCGGAGATTCCGTTGCGCGTGGTTCCAGGGGCGAAATTCCCTGACCTGCCCGTATGGCAAACTTTGAGCCCCGCTTTCCGCAACTCTCCGTTTCCGTACGGACTCTTTTGCCGTCCCCATCGGCTTGTACCACTCTGCTCCGAGTTCCCCAAGCGTCTCCCGGTTCACACCGACACCCTTCCCCTTGTGTCATCTGCCCATCTATCGTCGAGGGTATGTTCGGCGCTCGTTGGGCGTCCGTCGCGGGTCTTTCCTGCTCCCCGGCCGGTCCCTGCCCCGCGGCAGACCCTGTGACATTTTTTACACCCGTGGCCACCTTTAACGCGTCCCCCCCTCTCTGCTGCTGGTCCCGCGTTTCTTTTGTTAGACTCGGGAGCGTCGGGGACCGCCTCTGGGACCGGCCTTTGGGTAGAGATTTAAGTTGTGGCAGGCTTGACTCTGTGATGGGTTCTGTGGATGGACCCCACTGGGTGGGGGGCCTGGGACCTGCCCCGCGGCGGCGGTGTTGGGAGGTACCTCCCACCCCCATTTCAAGGGTTCCTGGCAGCAGTCTACTCAAGGCACATGTCGTCGCACCTGGCCACTCTCCTCTTCCTGCTCCTCTCTCCACCACCAATAAGGTATAGAAGGTGGACAACGCACACCTCGAGGTTCAGGGGACAGTTTCTTCCCGGCTGTTATATCAGACAATGTTTTCTGAACCATTCCTACCAACAACTAGAGTGTGGGCCTGAAGCTACTATCTACTCATTGTGAGAATCTTTCGGACTCTCTTTGCGACTTTTTGACTTCCTTACCCCCCTTGTGCACTAAAACGGTTTATTCACATTGTACTCTCTTATCAGTGTATCTGTTATCACTAGGGTGCGAATATTATCTGGTTGTATGACATTGTATCTTGTACTTTCCGCTGATCTGGGTAGGACCCGCAAAAAAAGCTTTTCACTGTTACTCGGTAAACATGTGACCACTCAACCCTGAAAACTAAACAGCAAACGCAATGCAAACCAACAAATTTGGAACGTACCTGGTATAGGAAAGTGTTAATGATGGATAGTGGGCCAACGCGGGCGTGGGAGGAAGGTTAGGATAGTGTAGCTTGAGGCCGTCTTTGGGTCAGCAAGGTAAGGTGGCCAAGGTAGCTGACTTCTTATTTGGGTTTGCTACGACAACATGCGATTATTTCACTATAATCGGCCTATTTTTGTGTAGTTTGTTTAGGGATACAGAGTGGAAAACAGGCCTCGGCCACCGTCCGAGCCCCATTCCAACCCAAACATCCCGCACATTAACACCACCTCTGGTGGACCAATTTACATATACGACCAGCGCAATCAACCTTACATAACCTTGTCTGCCATTTGGAGTGTGGGATGCCATAAACGGATGATCTCGGACAAAAAAACTCCACTGGACGATGGTACAGGGAGAACGTACAATGCTCCCGTACAAGACAGCGGCCGGAGGACGTGGTCAACCCGGGTTGTATGGCGCTGTGACGTAGGCAGCAACTTACCGCTGGTGCAAAACCGTCCCGCCCTGTGGTCTTGTGTAACTTTCATTAGGGGTACGTGTTTGCATGTGGAACCTTCAAGCTGGGAAACCAGCATCCTTGAACTGTCCAGTTCATTCTTTGCAAATAGATGCCATTTTTCCATAGTATGAAGCAACATGTCAAGATACATTACCCCGGAACCAGACCGAGCCTCGAGCTGATCAAGTTACACCTTTTGATATGATACAGCAGACGCGTGCCTATGAAAACGTCTTTCTGCAGTTGCTCGCACTCGTACCTTTTAAGCATCGTGGATCCGAAAACAGACCCCACTAACCGGCTCGGTGGTACAGGTGCCACAAGAGCCAGAACAGGCTGGCGACGAGGAGCAAGGGGAGGGTCCGCATTTGGGGGGCCATGGAGAAGGAAAGGGGACCTTGTGTGGGGCGAGGGTGAAAAT
>NW_026575982.1:0-20549 GCF_028641065.1 Leucoraja erinaceus | reverse complement strand
TAATGGTGGGGGGGGGTGTAATGGTGGGGGGTGTAATGGTGTGTGGGTTGTTGTGGTGGGTGTGTATTGGTTTGCTGGGTGTTGGTGTGTGGGGGGTGTGGTGAGTATGGAGTGGGTTGGTGTAATGTTGGGGTGGTGGTAATGGTGGGGGGTGTGGTGTGGGGGGGTGTGTGTGGGGTGGGGGTGTAAGGGTGGGTGTAATGGTGGGGGGTGTGTGGGGTGGTGGGGGTGGGTGTATGGTGGGGGGGGTGTGTAATGTTTGGGGGGTGTTTTTGGTGTTGGGTGTTTGTGTGTGTGTGGTGGGTGTGTGTGTGGAATGGTGGGGGGTGGAATGGTGGGCGGTTGTTTGTGGTGGGGTGTGTGGTATGGGGGGGTGTAATGGGGGGGGGTTGTTTGTGTGGTGGGGGGGTTGTGTGTGGTGGGGGGTGGGGGTTGTAATGGGGGGGGGGTGTAATGGTGGGGGGGTGTGTTTTGGTTGGGGGTGGGTGTGTGGTCGGGGTGGGGGTGTATTGGTGGGGGGGTTGTAATGTGTGTGGGGGTGTGTGTAATGGTGGGGTTGTGTAATGGTGGTGGGGGTGGTAAATGGTGGGGGGGTGTGTGCTAATGGTGGGTGTGGGTTGTGTGGGGGTAATGGTGGGGGGTGTGTATGTAATGGTGGGGGGTGTAATGGTGGGGGGGTGTGTGGTGTGGGGGGTAAGTGTGTATGTGGTGGGGGGGGTGTGGTGGTTGGTGGGTGTGGGGTGGTATGGTGTAATGGTGGGGGGGTGTAATGGTGGGGGGGTGTAATGGTGTGGGGGTGTAATGGTGGGGGGGTGTAATGGTGGGGGGGGTGGTGTAATGGGTGGGGTGGTGTGTAATGGTGTGTTGGGGGGTGTATGTGTGTGTGGGGGGTGTGTAATGGTGGGGGGGTGTAATGGTGGGGGGGTGTAATGGTGTGGGGGGGTGTAATGTGGGGGGGGGTAATGGTGGGGGGGGGGTGTGTGGTGTGTGGGGGGTAATGGTGGGGGGGTGTATTGGATATGGGGGGGGTGGTGGGGTGGTGGGGGGGGTTGTGGGTGGGGGGGGTTGGGGGGGGGTAGATGGGGGGGGGGTAATGGTGGGGGGGTGTGGGGGGGGTGTTATGTGTAATGGTGGGGGGGTGTAATGGTGGGGGGTTGTAAATGGTGGGGGGGGGTGTAATGGTGGGGGGGGGGGGTAATGGTGGGGGGGGGGGTTGTAATGGTGGGGGGGGATTTGGTGGGGTGGTGTGGTGGGGGGGTAAGGGTGGGGGGTGTATGGGGGGGGGTGTTGTGTGGGGGGGGGTGTAATGGTGGGGGGGGTGTAATGGTGGTGGGGGGGGGTAATGGTGGTGGGGGGGGGTGGAATGTAATGGTTGGGGGGTGGGGTGGGGGGGGGTGGATCGGGGGGGGGTTGCTGTGGGGGGGGGCGGGGGATGGGGGGGGGTGGTGGTGGGGGGGGGGAATGGGTGGGGGTGTAATGGTGGGGGGATGGATAAATGGGGGGGGGGTGCGTAATGGTGGGGGGGTGGGCGGGGGGGTGAGTTGTATGGGTGGGGGGGGGGGTAATAATGGTGGGGGGGTGTTCCTGGTGGGGGGGTAAGGGTGGGGGGGGGTGTGGGGTGGGGGGTGTCAGGGGGTGGGGGGTTCTTTGGTGGGGGGGGTAATGGGTGGGGGGTGTCATGGTGGGTGGGGGTGTAATGGGATCAGGGAATGTGGGTTCTTTGCTGGGGGGGGGGGGTGCACAGGGAATGGGGGGGTGGGGGGGGGGGGGGTCAGGGGGGGGGGTTTTGGTGGGGGGGGGGGCAGGAATGGGGGGGGGGGGGGTGGATCAGGGAATGTGATGCTTTGCGGGGGGGGGGCAGGGAATCCAGTGATTCTGCCTTGGGGGGGGGGGGGGATCAGGGAATGGGGGCTGCACGTGTGCTGGGGGGGGATCAGGGAATGTGACGGGGTGAGGGGGGGGGGGACAGGGCTGATCAACATCTGGATGGGGGGTGGGGGGGAATGGTGATTCTTGCTGGGGGGGAGGACCGGGGAGATGCGTGGGGGGGGGTCCTGGGTTGGGGACGTCACATCCAGGGAATGTGATTGGGATGGGGGGATCAGGGGGATGTGATTCTTTGCTGGGGGGGGGGGGGGGGGGAATGTGATTCTTTGCACGGGGGATCAGGGGGGGGGGGGGATCGGGAATGTGATTCTTTGCTGGGGGGGGGGGGGGAATCAGGGAATGTGACTTTGCTGGGGGGGGGGGGATCAGGGAATGTGATTCTTTGCTGGGGGGGGGGTCAGGGAAATGGGATTCTTTGAGGGGGGGTCAGGGATGGGGGGGTGATTTTGCTGGGGGGGGGATTGGGGAATGTGATTCTTTGCTGGGGGGGGGGTGGGGGAATGTGATTCTTTGCTGGGGGGGGGGGGATCAGGGAATGTGATTCTTTGCTGGGGGGGGGGGGGACATCAGGAATGTGATTCTTGGCTGTGGGGGGGGCTGGGGGCTGGGGGGGGGTCAGGGAATGTGATTCTTTGCTGGGGGGGGGGGTGTCAGGGGAATGTGATTCTTTGGGGGGGGATCAGGGTCAGGGCATGGGATTCTTTGCTGGGGGGGTGGGGGGGGGTCAGGGAATGGGATCAGGGAATGTGATTCTTTGCTGGGGGGGGGGGGGTCAGGGAATGTGATTCTTTGCTGGGGGGGGGGGGGTCAGGGAATGTGATTGATTCTTTGCTGGGGGGGGGGGTGGGGGAGGTGGTGCACGTGGGGGGCTGCTTCACTGTCGCCACATAATTGTTCAATAAAATCCAGTTTGTTCTCCAGCTGTTTGTCCGTGGCTGCTTGTGGTGGGGGTGGGGGGTCACGGGGGATTGAGGGGTCACGGGGATTGAGGGGCTGTCACGGGGATTGAGCGGTGGGGGGTCACGGGGATTGAGCGGTGGGGGGTCACGGAGATTGAGCGGTGGGGGGGGGTCACTGGGATTGGGGGGAGGTGTCGCTGGGACATGGGGGTGGGGGTTCACGGGGATTGAGGGGCTGTCGCGGGGATTGAGTGGTGGGGGACACTGGGATTAGGGGGGTGGGGTTACTGTGATTGGGGGATGGGGGGTCACTGGTATTGGGTGGTGGGGGGTTACGGGGATTGAGAGTTGGGGGGTCAAGCGGAAGTTGGGAGGGTGGGGGTCACGGCGATTGGGTGGCTGAGGGATCACAAATTTTGGGAGGGGGGGCAGTGGGGACACGCCGGGGGAGGGGGTGGGGAAGGTGCCGGGACACCCTCGAGGGGCCTGTCCCATTCCTTCTTCTCCATAGACGCTGCTTGTACGGATCAGTTACTCCAGCATTTTCTGTCTATCTTCGGTCTTGTATCTGGAAAGCTTTCTGCTCCCTAGTTGGCTCCTCCGTCAGCCTCTCTTCTGGGATGGCAGGACTTCCATATGAAGAAAGACTGGATAGACTCGGCATGTACTCGCTAGAATTTAGAAGATTGAGGGGGATCTTATAGAAACTTACAAAATTATTAAGAGGTTGGACAGGCTAGATGCCGGAAGATTGTTCACGATGTTGGGGAAGTCCAGAACAAGGGGTCACAGTTCAAGGATAAGAGGGAGTTTTTTTAGGACCGAGATGTGAAAATCATGTTTTACACAGAGAGTGGTGAATCTGTGGAATTCTCTGCCACAGAAGGTAGTTGAGGCCAGTTCATTGGCTACATTTAAGAGGGAGTTAGATGTGGCCCTTGTGGCTAAAGGGATCAGGGGGTATGGAGAGAAGGCAGGTACGGGAAACTGAGTTGGATGATCAGCCATGATCATATTGAATGGCGGTGCAGGCTCGAAGGGCCGAATGGCCTACTCCTGCACCTAATTTCTATGTTTCTATGTTTCTAACCAGGGCCCAGAGACCACCCTACGTTGCCTGGTGTCCGCCAATCCTACCTCCTGGTCCAGTAAATTGGTGTGGATTGAATATGTCCACAATTCCCGGCCTAGTTCTGCCACCGGTCTGTCTCCATCCCACTGCTCCCGAGGTTACCAGCCACATCTGTCCCAGACCAAGAGGAGAAGGTCTCCGTTCCCTCTGCCCTGCGGTTTGTGCGCCGCGGTCGTCAGACCTGGAGGGAGGCCCGTTCTGTTCTGCTCCTCACCGCTTCCAGGTATCGACAGCGGGCGGATCATCACCGGACCCCTGTCCCTCGCTACCGCCCTGGGCACAGGGTCTGCCTGTCCACCCGAGGCCTCGTCCACCGCGTTGAGTCCAGTAAGTTGGCGCCCGGTTTATTGGTCCATTCACTGTTCTCAGAGTCATCAATCAGACTGCTGTCCGCCTTCGACTGCCCCGGTCAATGTGTATTCACCCCACCTTCCATGTGTCCCGGGTTAAGCGTGAATCATCCAGCTGCCTGTGCCCCGCTCCTGTGCTACCTCCGCTCCACCCAAGATTTCCGCGCAGTTCCCGGAGGTCTTTGTCAGTCTCCCTAGCTGCTTCCACTACCAGCAACCTCCGAAAACCCACCAGCAAAGAATCACATTCCCTGACCCCCTGACCCGCCCCCCCCCCCAGCAAAGAATCACATTCCCGACCACCCCCCCCCCCCCAGCAAAGAATCACATTCAATGATCACCCCCCCCCCACAGTCCACGGGTGGATGTGACGTCACAACGCCAGGAACCCCCCCCCCCTCTCCGTCTCCGGGCCTCGGGTCAACCAGCGCTGCAACGCTCCAGCTGTGATTCCCACCAGATGTTGATTGGGACTGTTCCCCCCGAACCCCGTCATTGCAGGAACATTATGGGAAGCAGCAGCCCCCCCCCCCCCCCCACCCACCCAGTGCAGTCAGTAAATGAGCAGCGACCCACAGAGCGAAGCGCAAAGTCCAAATCACCAAATCAGCTGTAGATGCGTTCATTGTTCACCCAACCACCCCCCACCATTACACTCCCCTCCCCCCACAGCAGAAACCCCGCCAACATGTCCCGCTCTCCACCGACGTTCCTGTACCGGCGGCGGCGGCGGCACACGGCGGCCCTGGGGGAGACAGACAGACAGACAGACAGACAGACAGACAGACAGACAGACAGACAGACAGACAGACAGACAGACAGACAGACAGAGATAAATGAGATAAGTGAGGCTCGCACCAGGGTCTCTTCCATACCCCGCAACACTGCTCTCTCTCCCCATCCCCCCACTCGCAACAAGGGCCGAGTCCCCTAGTCCTCACCTTTCACCCCACCAGCCGGCACATACAAAAAGTAATCCTCCGTCAGTTTCGCCACCTCCAACGTGACCCCACCACTCGCCACATATTCCCATCTCCCCCCATGGTGGCCGATTGGGAAAGGGGGAGATGCAGCGAGACCTGGGTGTCATGGTACACCAGTCATTGAAGGTAGGCATGCAGGTGCAGCAGGCAGTAAAGAAAGCGAATGGTATGTTAGCTTTCATTGCAAAAGGATTTGAGTATAGGAGCAGGGAGGTTCTACTGCAGTTGTACAGGGTCTTGGTGAGACCACACCTGGAGTATTGCGTACAGTTTTGGTCTCCAAATCTGAGGAAGGACATTATTGCCATAGAGGGAGTGCAGAGACGGTTCACCAGACTGATTCCTGGGATGGTTTTATAGAATTTAGGAGATTGAGAGGGGATCTTATAGAAACTTACAAAATTCTTAAAGGGTTGGACAGGCTAGATGCAGGAAGATTGTTCCCGATGTTGGGGAAGTCCAGGACAAGGGGTCACAGCTTAAGGATAAGGGGGAAATCCTTTAAAACCGAGATGAGAAGAACTTTTTTCGCACAGAGAGTGGTGAATCTCTGGAACTCTCTGCCACAGAGGGTAGTTGAGGCCAGTTAATTGGCTATATTTAAGAGGGTTAGATGTGGCCCTTGTGGCTAAGGGGATCATGGGGTATGGAGAGAAGGCAGGTACGGGATACTGGGTTGGATGATCAGCCATGATCATATTCAATGGCGGTGCAGGCTCGAAGGGCCGAATGGCATACTCCTGCACCTAATTTCTATGTTTCTATGTTTCTATATCTGCCTTCCGCAAAGACCGCTCCCTCCATAACTCCCTTGTCAATTCTTCCCTTCCCTCTCGTACCACCTCCCCGGGCACTTTCCCTTGCAAATGCAAGAGATGCAACACTTGTCCCTTTACCTCCCCCATCGATTCCATTCAAGGACCCAAGCAATCGTTCCAGGTGCGACAGAGATTTACCTGTATCTCTTCCAACCTCATCTATTGCGTCCGCTGCTCTGGATGTCAGCAGATCTATATCGGTGAGACCAAGCGGAGGTTGGGCGATCGTTTCGCCGAACACCTCCGCTCGGTCCGCAATAACCAAGCTGACCTCCCGGTGGCTCAGCACTTCAACTCCCCCTCCCATTCCGTCTCCGACCTCTCTGTACTGGGTCTCCTCCATGGCCACAGCGAGCAGCACCGGAAATTGGAGGAACAGCACCTCATATTCCGTTTGTGGAGTCTGCATCCTGGGGGCATGAACATCGAATTCTCCCGATTTTGTTAGTCCTTGCTGTCTCCTCCCCTTCCTCAGTCCCCCTGCTGTCTCCTCCCATCCACCAGCCTTCGCGCTCCTCCTCCTTTGTCCTTCCTTGTGTACGCCCACCCCCGCCCCCGATCAGTCTGAAGAAGGGTTTCGGCCCGAAACGTTGCCTATTTCCTTCGCTCCATAGATGCTGCTGCACCCGCTGAGTTTCTCCAGCGTTTATGTGTACCTTCGATTCTCCAGCATCTGCAGTTCCTTCTTAAACTCGGACAGAGAGAGAGTTGGTTACAGAGCGACACAAGCCCACCCGTGTAGCAGTAGTACTGACCCCCCCGCCCCCTGCCGGCAATACCCCCCCCCCCCCCCTCCCCCCCCCCCCAAGTCTCTTTAACGTCTCTGTCGTGTCTGTGTCCACTGGATCCCTGCCCGTGACATCCTGGACCTTTCCTTCATCCGTGGTTTTCATCAACAGCATCCGGATCAGCCTAGGAGGCCGCCAGGAAGTGTCCACGTGGGGGGAGGGGGGGCAGCACCTGTCACACCTTCCACGTCTCCAGATAGTTGAGACTCACCACATTCCGCCCCTGATGTAATCATGTTACACCTGCATTCACTCTGCTGCCCTCATCAGTCAAGGGTTATGTGCCCGCTATCGACATTCACTCCCTGCCGACAATTCACTAATGCCCCTGTCCCACTTAGGAAACGTGAACGGAAACCTCTGGAGACGTTGCGCCCCACCCAAGGTTTCCGTTCGGTTCCCGGAGGTGGCAGGTGGTTGCCGGAGGTTGCAGGTAGTGGAAGCAGCTAGGGAGACTGACAAAGACCTCCGGGAACTGCGCGGAAACCTTGGGTGGGGCGCAAATCTCCAGAGGTTTCCGTTCAGGTTTCCTAAGTGGGACAGGGGCATTAAAGATACATGAAGATCTTTCTGGCACACATTTTTCTGATAGAAGTGTATAAAATGATGACAAACATCGATAAGATAATCAGTAAATAACTATTTCCACGTTTGAAGTGTGAAAGATAAGAAGACATTGGTTGAAGGAGACATGGGAAGGTTTAAAGGAAACGGGCGGATAAAGTGGCTTCACACACATGTTGAGGGTTGCCTGGACCGCGCTGCAAGGGGGGGGGGGGGGAGCAGATATGAGAGCGACGTTTAATAGGCTTTTTGATTGGCACATGGGTATTCCTGGTTTAGAAAAACGAGAACATCGGACATTTTGGAATTCAGAAAATTGGAAAGTTGCTACAACTTACTGAAACTAAAACAGGCAAATCAATGATGAATAACAAGATGGTGACATCACCATTGAATCGCATTAACAGGAAAGTGGTTCCTTTCCCCTTTCCGCTCGTCAGAACTAATGTATCATCTCCGATAGGCCGCGTCCACATGGGTTACAGGGGCAGGGACAAGAACATTTGTTTCATTATCTGTACAATTTGTTGCAGATAGTTGAGCGGAGAGATGTACTGGGCAGGCAAGACTAGACGAAAAAACATGACAACAATGTGACACATTGAGGAGAAACAGACATTGTTAATTTTGATGGTACACAAACTCAGCGGGTGCAGCAGCATCTATGGAGCGCAGAAATAAAGAACGAGTTATTTGAGGTTGGAGAATTCAGTGTTGAATCTCCCGGCTGCAAGATGCCCAGACACACAGTCAGATTAAATCAGCGTGGAAACAGGCCCTTCGGCCCAACCCGCCAATGCTGACCAACATGCCCCATCTACACAAGTCGCACATACGTGTGTTTGGCCCCTACCCCTCCAAACGTGCCCTATCCATGTACCTGTCCACATGTTTATTAAACGTTGCCCGCCACCTTTTGCGTAAAATGGCCAGCCACTGGATTCCTATTAAATATTTACCCCTACAACTTAAAGCTTTTTCTCTGGTTCTCGATTCCAATTCTCTCACATGATAGTGTGGACTTCTACAAAAGTGCCCCTCAACCTCCTGAACTCCAACAAATAAAGTCCTGGCCTGCTCATTCTCTCCCTGTAGCTCAGGCGCTCGGATCCTGACAACAACTTTGTGAATCTTCTCTACATTCTTTCCAGTTTGACAACTTCTTTTCTATAACACGATGACCAAATCAGAACACAGTGCTGTAAAATTGGCCTCACCAACGTCATATATAACTGCAACATGACCTCCCAACTTCTATAATCGATACTCAGACTGATGGAGGCCAATGTACCAAAAGCAGTTTGACCACCCTATCTACTTATGACGCCAAATTTCAAGTTCAAGTGAGTTTATTATCATGTGTCCTTGTGTAGGACAATGAAATTATTGCTTTGCTTCAGCACACAAAACATAGTAGGCATTTACTACAAAACAGACCAGTGTGTCCATATACCACAATATCAATATAGAAACATAGAAACATAGAAAATAGGTGCAGGGGTAAGCTATTCGGCCCTTCGAGCCTGCACCTCCATTCAATATAATCATGGCTGATCATTCAACTCAGTATCCCATCCCTGCCTTCTCTCCATACCCCCTAATCCCTTTAGCCACAAGGGCCACATCTAACTCCCTCTTAAATATAGTAAATGAACTGTGGCCTCAACAATCTTCGGTGGCAGAGAGTTCCAGAGATTCACCACTCTCTGTGTGAAAAATGTTTTCCTCATCTCGGTTCTAAAGGATTTCCCCCTTATCCTTAAACTGTGTCCCCTTGTCCTGGACTTCCCCAACATCGGGAACAATCTTCCTGCATCTAGCCTGTCCAATCCCTTAAGCATTTTGTAAGTATATACACACATGAATAAATAAAATGATAAAGTGCAAATAACAGATAATGGTTTATTAATGATCAGAGTTTTGTCCGAGCCAGGTTTAATAGCCTGATGGCTGTGTGGAAGTAGCTATTCCTGAACCTGGTTGTTGCAGTCTTCAGGCTCCTGTACCTTCTACCTGAAGGTAGCAGAGAGAACTAAGGAATTACGCACCTGTATTCCTCGATCCCTCTGCTCTAGACCACGCCCCAGCGTCTTCACGTTCACTGTGTACGTCCTTCCTATGTCACATGTCCCAAAATGCAACACCTTACGTTTCTCTGCATTAAATCACATCAATTGTTTTTCAAGCTTCAGTCAGAAAAACATCCTTCCACCATCACCATCTGCTTCCTTCTATGAAGTTAATGTTCTAATCATTCAGCTATCGATGCCTCCATGTGAAAGAATACACAATAAACTGAGATGCTGCAACATTGTAAAATGTGAAGGGGCTGGAATCTGCAGAAAGGCCCCAACCTGAAATGTCAGCTGTCCATTCTTTCCCAATATGCCTGATCCGCCGAGTTACTCCAGCGTACTCTTTTGCAGACGGTGTTGAAGTCTCTTTCATTAAACATCATAATGGGTATTATTATAGTTGTGTGTGTATGTGTGTTCGTGCATGTGCGTGTGTGTGTTCGTGCGTGTGCGTGCGTGTGTGTGCGCGTGCGTGCGTGCGTGTGCGTGTGTGCCTGTGTGTGTGTGTGTGTGTGTGTGTGTGTGTGTGTGTGTGTGTGTGTGTGTGTGTGTGTGTGTGTGTGTGTGTGTGTGTGTGTGTGTGTGTGTGTGTGTGTGTGTGTGTGTGTGTGTGTGGGTGTGTGTGTGTGTGTGCGTGTGTGTGTGCGTGTGTGTGTGTGTGCGTGCGTGTGTGTGTGTGCGTGCGTGCGTGTGTGTGTGTGCATGCGCGTGAGTGTGTGCGTGTGTCTGTGTGTGTGTGTGCTTGCGTGCGTGCGTGCGTGCGCGTGCGTGCGTGCGTGCGTGTGTGTGTGTGGTTATTAAATTGAGGTGAGGTAATTAGACTGTGACAAGGGGTCACAGTTTAAGAATAAGGGGGAAATCTTTTAGGACCGAGATGACGAAAACATTTTTCACACAGAGAATGGTGAATTTCTGGAATTCTCTGCCACAGAAGGTAGTTGAGGCCAATTCATTGGCTATATTTAAGAGGGTTACACGTGGCCCTTGTGGCTAAAAGGATGGGGGGGGGGGTTTGGAGAGAAGGCAGGTACAGGATACTGAGTTGAATGATCAGCCATGATCATATTGAATGGCGGTGCAGGCTCGAAGGGCCGAATGGCCTACTCCTGCACCTATTTTCTATGTTTCTTTGTTTCTATGTTTCTATGTTTTCTCAACGCAAGTTGATGAGACCGATACCAAAGGGATACATATTGTGAATGTACGAATCTACGGGGAAATGTACACGCGATCCCCAAACAAAAACCCGTTTACAATGATATTCGGTGATATTTTAGAACGCATAAGAAGCCAGCGTTGTTCTGAATTGTTTAATCATTTCGTAGTTAAATATTTACATCAATCCATCTTGGAATAATGGAACGGAGAGTCTCGGCGATTATCTATAAACTCCTTCGCTCCTTGGCGAAAATGACACAAATGCCGGAGTAACTCCGCGGGACAGGCAGCATCTCTGGAGAAGGGGCGCGTGACGTTTCGGGTCGCCACCCTTCTTCAGACTGAGAGTCGGAGAAAGGGAAACGAGAGATGTAGATGGTGATGTAGAGAGATATAGAACAGATGAATGTAATATAAGTAAAATGTAACGATGATTCGGTAAACAAGTCATCGTTAGCTGTTTGCGAGGCGAGAACGAGAAACTGGTGCGACTTAGGTGGGAGCTGGGATGGAGAGAGAGCAAATGCAGGGGTTATTTGAAGTTAGATAAATCAATAAATCAAGCAAAAATTATCCCACATAAATATAACATGGCGATCACTTGCCACTTCTGTGAGCCAGTGGATGCTCTCGCGATTTGCAAGAGCAGTTCTATTGCCAGCTCTGATCAACAATGCATCGAACACGGCCCATGTCTGACTAAATAAATATATTTTGATTCAATTACCTAATTCAGATTTATAACATTTGTCATTCTACAGCAAAGTTGTTCGTAGTGAAACACAATTCCTATCTGCAGTAGTATAGTACTGTGTAAAATACGGTAACTATGAACACGAATAAACATCACCGGTTGAAATGAGAGTGAGGACGCCGGATAAAATATCTTGAATAATGTGTAATACATTTACAGAATTCAATGTCTGCTTGTTACTTGCTATCTACTATACAGGGTGCCGGTGAGACCACACCTCGAGTATTTTGCGCAATTGTGGTCTCCGAATTTGAGGAAGGACATTCTTGCTATTGTGGGAGTGCAGCGCAGGTTCACCGGGTTAATTCCCGGGATGGCGAGACTGATATATAAAGAAAGAACGGGTCGATAAGATGGACTTATGTTTACTGGAATTTAGAAGTATGAGAGGGGATCTTACAGAAACACATAACATTTTTCAGGGATTGGACCGGCTATATACAGGTAAAATGTTCCCAAAGTTGGAGGAGTCCAGAACCAGGGGTTACAGTATAGGAATAAAGGGTAGTCCATTTTGGGCTGAGATGAAGAAAATAGTTTTCACCCAGAGTGTTGTGAATCTGTGGAATTCTCTGCCACAGAAAGCAATGGAGGCCATTTCACTGGACGTGTTCAAGAGAGAGTTCAATATAGCCATTAGGGCTAACGGAATCAAGGAATATGGGGAGGAAGCAGGAACGGCATATTGATTGTGGATGATTAGATTGAATGGCGGTGCTGGCTCGACGGGCCGAATGGCCTACTCAGGAACCTATTTTCCTTGTCTCTATCTAAGTAATTTGGATACATTTTGGGTGGATTTCAAATCAAATTAATTAAAAATGCAAAACTGCCCCCAGTAAATGCTAAACATTCTGGATTTTGTCAAGCCTGAAGGGCGCCCACACCGGCACAAATTCTTGCTTCAGTTCAATCTAACGTGGATCTAAATATAAACGTCCTCACTGATGTTGAAATGTTTGAATTTGAATGAATCATTCATCTGATGTCTTGCAGCTGCTGGGACTCAAGTTAACCGATTTGTTGCATTGTCTATAGTCAATTGATGCAATCACGTGGTATAGACGTGTGTCACCAGAGGCATCTTCTATATATAAACACGGCATTATTAAAGGTCCAGGCAAATTACCGGGTGGAACAGGATATCATTCCTCAAAACATGGAGAGACCTGTAATTTTACAGATTGAACGAATTTACTACCCCATTCTTGGAACAATTGGGGTACCTGCTAAGCCATTTAAAACCGGGTAAAACTCGTTATTGCGAGCAAGTTTCATGCACATGTCTATTGAATGGATGTGTTGCTTTTGATGAATAAATGTCGAATTTCAAATGAATTCACATCTGTTTTCCCGTTGTGTTCAATTGATCTAATTGAGCTGATTATGTTAGAGGTGGATAAATAGAAATAGACCCATGTCTGGATTCATATGTGGAAGATTAATGTGAATGGTTTGTTTGTCGACAAGACAACCACTCCTAAAATATTTAAGAAGGAACTGCAGATGCTGGAAAATCGAAGGTAGACAAAATTGTTGGAGGAACTCAGCGGGTGCAGCAGCATCTATGGAACGAAGGACACAGGCAACCCGGGCCGAAACCCTTCTTCGGGCCGAAACCCTTCTTCAGACCAGTCTCACTCTGATACATAAACATATCTGCCGGGTCTAGGGGACACGGAAGGTGTGTGTCCTCACAATAAAATGCCGCTGCAACTCAGCGAGGCAGGCAGCATCTCTGGAGAGATCGAATGGGTGACAGAGAAACATAGCAACATAGAAACATTGATAATAGCTGCAGATCCCTCCATTCCCGGCCTACCCATCGGGGGCAGATTATTATCTCAACGGGGTTAGGTTAGGTAAGGGGGAGGTACAGCGAGACCTGGGTGTCCTTGTTCACCGGTCACTGAAAGTTGGCGTGCAGGTGCAGCAGGCAGTGAATTTACTAGAATGTTGCCTGTTGCCTGGGTTTCAGCAACTAAGTTACAGAGAAAGGTTGAACAAGTTAGGGCTTTATTCTTTGGAGCGCAGAAGGTTAAGGAGGGGACCTGATAGAGGTCTTTAAAATGATGAGAGGGATAGACAGAGTTGATGTGGACAAGCTTTTCCCTTTGAGAATAGGGAAGATTCAAACAAGAGGACATGACTTCAGAATTAAGGGACAGAAGTTTAGGGATAATATGAGGGGGAACTTCTTTACGCAGAGAGTGGTGGCGGTGTGGAATGAGCTCCCAGTGGAAGTGGTGGAGGCAGGTTCATTGGTATCATTTAAAAATAAATTGGATAGGCATATGGATGAGAAGGGAATGGAGGGTTATGGTACGAGTGCAGGCAGGTGGGACTAAGGGGAAAAACATTTGTTCGGCATGGACTTGTAGGGCCGAGATGGCCTGTTTCCGTGCTGTAATTGTTATATGGTTATATGGTTAGAAGGAGACTATTTGGCCCATCGAGCCTGCATCTACATTCAGTTGGATCATGGCTGATCACCCACAATCCGTAACCCGTGACTACCTTCTCCCCATACCCCTTGATTCCGCTACCCCCAAGTGCTCTATCTAATTTTAAATTCATCTAATGAATTGGTCTCCACTGTATTCTGTGGCAGAGAATTCGCCAAATTCACAACTCTCAGGGTGATTTGTTTCTCATCTCAGTTTTAAATGACCTGCCCTTTATTCTGAGACTGTGGCCCCTGGTTCTGGACTCGCCCAACATTGGGAATTTTTTTCCTGCATCTAGCCTGTCCAGTCCTTTTATAATTGTGTATGTTTCTATAAGATACCCCCTTCTAAACTTCTGTGAATACAAGCCTAGTCTTTTCAATCTTTCCTCATATGGCAGTCCCGCCATCCCAGGCATGAATCTCGTGAACCTGCGCTGTACTGTCTCAATCACAATTTCCTCAAATTATGAGACCAAAACTGTACACAATACTCCAGATGTGTTCTCACCAGAGCCCTATACAACTGCAGAAGGACCTCTTTATTCCTATACTGAAATCCTCTTGTTATGAAGGCCAACATTCCATTAGCTTTCTTCACTGCCTGCTGCACCTGCACGCCAACTTTCAGTGGCCGGTGTACAAGGACACCCTGGTCTCGCTGTACCTCCCCCTTACCTAACCTAACCCCGTTGAGATAATAATCTGCCCCCGATGGGTAGGCCGGGAATGGAGGGATCTGGATCTCGACCTGGCAGAGGAGATCTTCTGAACGTATACAGACATTGATACGTCTGTAGTTGGGATGTAATGTTAAAATTGTACAAGGCATTGGTAAGGCCAATGCTGTAATATGGTGTACAATTTTGGTCGCCCAATTATAGGAAGGATGTCAACAAAATAGAGAGAGTACAGAGGAGATTTACTAGAATGTTGCCTGGGTTTCAACAACTAAGTTACAGAGAAAGGTTGAACAAGTTAGGGCTATATTCTTTGGAGCGCAGAAAGTTAAGGGGGGACTTGATAGAGGTTTTTAAAATGATAAGAGGGATAGACAGAGTTGACGTGGAAAAGCTTTTCCCACTGAGAGTAGGGAAGATTCAAACAAGGGGACATGACTTGAGAATTAAGGGACTGAAGTTTAGGGGTAACATGAGGGGGAACATCTTTACTCAGAGAGTGGTAGCTGTGTGGAATGAGCTTCCAGTGAAGGTGGTGGAGGCAGGTTCGTTTTTATCATTTAAAAATAAATTGGATAGTTATATGGATGGGAAGGGAATGGAGGGTTATGGTCTGAGCGCAGGTATATGGGACTAGGGGAGATTATGTGTTCGGCACGGACTAGAAGGGTCGAGATGGCCTGTTTCCGTGCTGTAATTGTTATATGGTTATATATGGATATATGGTTATTGAGGAGCGAACGACGTGCTGGTGCACTGTACTATTTGTAATCAATATTATAAATATAAATAACTCTCTGGAGACAACATTGCAAATGATCTACTCGATGCGGACGAACAGTCAATGGTAAGTAATAATAAGAAGGATGATACTTGGTTTGGCAACATTGCCCGGAACCCGCAACCGTACAGCTGCCTGTCTGCATGTTTACTCGTTATTTCTGCCGACGTGAGTCGAGTCGAGCTCTAGACATCACTATGGCGTTAGTCGTTTAAAGTGGAGTGTTGCATTGGCCATGACAACATCCCAAATAATTAATCATGAGTTCCTACTTAAAACAGTCACCAGAACTTTAGGCAATTCCTTCCTGTCAGCGGTATGTACGGGAATCAATAACCGGGGATAATTTCAATATTTTAAACAATCAAAATAAACGATAAAAAAAACAAGGATAAATTAATATATTTCTCCCAGTTATATCCAAATGAAACATTATTTCAAATCTTTAGAATGAAGAAACAATACAACAAAATTATTTACTTTAAAGACACCTCCAATGAATGGAGTCGCGTTATATAAGCCAGTCATGCTTCGTATAAAGCACAATACAGCGAGACCAGCCTCCCGCTCAGTACTTGGTTCATGGTTCTACAGCAGAGACGTATCTAATCTACAGCTGTATTCTGACTTCAGCGCTGCAAAGACCAGACCCACTAATCGAAGTTGACCGAACGGTCACAATTGCAATCGATTTTTCCACTAAAACTATCAGATAAATATCGTGCAATAAATTCTAATCCAGATAATGAAACATCACTATTGGGCTTCTCATATCGAATATCATTATTAATATCAGTTAATGACTGGTGTGGGAATAATGGGTTTGGTTTCTTGGGCCACTGGCACCAGTACTGGGACAGGGGGGATCTGTTCTGTAAGGACGGACTTCACCTGAACGGTGCTGGGACTGGGGTCCTGGCAAATCATATAACTAGGGCAGTAGAGAGGTCTTTAAACTAAGTAGCGGGGGGCGGAGGTATCAAGGGGGGTAATAACGGCAGGGGTAGAGGAAATAGAGCAGGGTATCAGTGGGGAAGCGGAAAGTCAAAATGTGACAGGAGACAGAATGTGTGAAGATAAAGCTTTAGATGTAAAAGGGGCAAAAACGGAAAGGAAGGGTAGTAAAAATCATCTGAAAGTGCTTTATCTAAATGCACGGAGTATTCGTAATAAGATAAATGAATTAACGGTGCAATTAAGTATATATAGTTATGATATCGTGGCCATTACGGAGACATGGCTGCAAGGGGATCAGGACTGGGAGTTAAATATAGAGGGGTACTCGACAATTAGGAAAGAAAGACAGGGAAGAAAGGGAGGAAGGGTGGCCCCTTTAATAAGGGAGGGAATAACGGCAAGAGAGGTGAAGGATATTGCGTTGAAGGATCAGGATAGTGAAACAGCTTGGGTACAGATAGAGAATAATAAGGGGAAAAAAACACTAGTGGGTGTAATTTATAGACCTCCAAATAGCTGTGACGCTGTTAGTCAGAACATAAATCTGCAAATAGTTGACGCAGGGAAAAAGGGAACTGCAGTAGTCATGGGGGACTTCAATTTTCATATTAATTGGGCAAACCAAACTGGGCAGGGTAGACTAGAGGAAGAGTTTATAGAATGTACTAGAGACGGGTTCCTAGAACAGTATGTCACAGAACCGAGAAGGGGGGAGGCAATCTTGGATCTGGTCCTGTGTAATGAAGCAGGATTAATTAAAAATGTCATAGTTAGGGACTCGTTGGGAACAAGTGACCACAATATGGTCGAATTCCATATTCAAATAGAAGGGGAGCAGGTTGAAACTCAGGCTAGGGTGCTTAGTCTAAATAAGGGGGATTATGAAGGTATGAGGACTGAGCTGATCAAAGTTGACTGGGATAGCAGACTCAAGAATAAGACGGTACATGAGCAGTGGTGTACGTTTAAGGGTATACTGTATAACCTTCAAGAAACATTTATTCCTATGAAGAAAAAAAGGGGTAAGAGTAAGAACAGTCAGCCATGGCTCAGTAAAACTATAAAGGATAGTATTCGGCTGAAGGCAAGGGCATATAAGGTAGCCAGAGATAGTGGGAGGGTAGAGGATTGGGAAGCATTTAAAGGTCAGCAAAAAATAACTAAGAGATTAATTAAGACGGGGAAAATAGACTATGAAAGGAATTTAGCGAACAACATAAAAACTAATAGTAAGAGTTTTTATAGCTATATAAAAAGAAAAAGGGTGGCTAAGGTGAACGTTGGTCCATTGGAGGGTGAGACTGGAGAGTTGTTGGTGGGGAACATGGAAATGGCAAAGGCATTAAACGAGTATTTTGTATCAGTCTTCACCATAGAAGACACAAAAAATATTCCAACGCTGGATAAACAGGGGGCGGTAGGAATGGAGGAGCTAAATACTATTAAGATCACCAAGGAGGTGGTATTAGGGAAATTAATGAGACTGAAGGAGGATAAATCCCCTGGGCCTGATGGATTACATCCAAGGGTCTTGAGGGAGATAGCGGTGGGGATTGTGGATGCATTGGTGATAATTTTCCAAAACTCCCTGGAGGCAGGAACGGTCCCAGTGGATTGGAAAATGGCCAATGTAACACCTATATTTTAAAAAAAGGAAGTAAACAGAAGGCGGGTAACTATAGACCGGTTAGTCTAACATCGGTGGTGGGTAAAATGTTAGAGACAATTATTAAAGAAACACTAACGGGGCACTTGGATGAACATGACTTCATCGGACAGAACCAGCATGGTTTTGTGAAGGGGAAGTCCTGTTTAACGAATCTGCTCGAATTCTTTGAGGAAGTAACAACCCGGGCGGATAAAGGGGAACCGGTGGATGTGGTATACTTGGACTTCCAAAAGGCTTTTGACAAGGTGCCACATTAGAGACTATTGCTAAAAATAAAAAAATTATGGGATTGGGGGTAATATATTAGCATGGGTAGAGGATTGGCTAACAAATAGGAAGCAGAGAGTGGGGATAAATGGTTCAAACTCGGGATGGCAACCGGTAACTAGCGGGGTTCCGCAAGGGTCGGTGCTGGGACCCCAGTTGTTCACAATTTATATAAATGATTTGGAGGAGGGAACCAAGTGTAATATATCAAAATTTGCGGACGATACAAAAATGGGAGGAAAAGTAGGGGATGAGGAGGATAGGAAGAGTCTGCAAAAGGATATAGATAAGCTAGGTGAGTGGGCAACAACTTGGCAGATGAAATTTAATACTAATAAATGTGAAGTCATTCACTTTGGGGAAAAAAAATGATAGGGCAAGTTATTTTCTAAATGAGGAGGAGCTGCGTTGTAATGCAACGGAAAGGGATCTAGGGGTATTAGTACATGAATCACTGAAAGTTAGTATGCAAGTGCAGCAAGCAATCAGGAAGGCCAATGGAGTTTTGGCCTTTATTGCTAGGGGGATTGAGTATAAAAACACGGAGGTCTTGCTGCAGCTGTACACAGTATTAGTGAGACCACATTTGGAATACTGTGTACAGTTCTGGGGTCCATACTTAAGAAAGGATGTACTAGCCCTGGAGGCAGTGCAGCGAAGGTTTACAAGATTAATTCCTGCAATGAGGGGATTGACATATGAGGAAAGTTTAAGTAGGCTGGAACTCTACTCTTTGGAGTTTAGAAGAATGAGAGGCGCTCTCATTGAAACATATAAGATCGTGAGGGGCCTTGATCGGGTGGATGCACCGAGGATGTTCCCAATGATCGGGGAAACTAGAACTAGGGGACATAGTTGCAGAATAAGGGGGGGCTCTTTTAAAACTGAGATGAGGAAGAACTTCTTCACCCAGAGGGTGGTTAATTTATGGAATTCACTGCCCCAGGGAGCAGTGGAAGCAGAAACTTAAAATATATTTAAGACTAAAATAGATGGTTTTTTAGCTGCCAAGGGGATAAGGGGCTACGGGGAGAGGGCAGGGATATGGACCTAGGTATGGTTAGTATAGTAAGACCTGAGTGATCTCCTGGACAAGTGTCGATCGCCTGGATTGGGGTCGGAGAGGAATTTCCCGGATTTTTTTCCCGAATTGGACCTGGGTTTTTATCCGGTTTTTTTGCCTCCCCCAGGAGATCACGAGGTTCTTGGGGTGGAGAGGGGTGATAGCGGTATAAAGGGGAGGGTAGTGTCTTGTGTTCTGTGTCTTGTGTCTACTGTTTGTGGGTAAGTGTGTCTGTTTAGTGTTCAGCCATGAGCGAATGGCGGTGCGGGCTCGATGGACCTGGTGGTCTGCTCTCGCACCTACTTTCTATGTTTCTATGTTTCTATATACATTTGTTTTATGCAGCAAATTTGTTGGCCATCGTGATCTTGTCCCGAGGAAATTGTGGTCTCTCCAAATGCATCACTCGTTACCTGCTGGGAATGGCTGTCGCTGACTTGATGGTCATTACATTTGTTGTCATTTGATATCAGATTATTGACGCATATTTTCCACATTCCTTCTTCAATCTCACCATTATTTGTAGATTTATTTTAACCATGATTTTTATTTCCATGGACTGTTCAGTGTGGCTCACTGTGGCTTTTACTTTCGACCGATTTATTGCGATTTGCCATCAAATGCTACGAACAAAATATTGCACTGAAAAGAATGTGACTATCGTGACAGCGGTGGTGTTGTGTACAAGTATTGTGGAAAACATTCCGTACTATTTTATATACGAACCACGGGAGGTAGTTAATGGCGTTGAGTGGTCGTGCTATGTAAAATCAAGTTTCTACACATTACCCATTTGGGCCGCATTTCTGTGGCTGGAAACGATCTTGACTCCGTTTGCTCCCTATGTGTGGATCTTGCTGTTTAATTCCCTGACCATCAGACACATTATACTGGCGAACCGAGTGAGGAGCGGACTACGTGGAAACAACAGTACTGTTAATCACACTGACCCAGAGATAGAGAACCGCAGAAAATCCATCGTGTTGCTGCTCGCCATATCTGGCAGCTTTATTCTCTTGTGGATGGTTAATTTGGTATGTTACATATACGTGCAATTTACTGACACGCAATTTTTGGATGCAAGTTACAATGACCCCTTCACCATTGTTGAGTTATCCGGGTACATGCTGAAGTCTTTGAGTTCTTGCACGAACACCTTTATTTATGCTGTATCCCAGAGAAAATTCAGAGAGGAACTGAAACACGTGATCAAATGGCCCATGGTTCTTGTTGTCACTGTAACCAACTGCATTAAATGATCAACGGAACATTTTGTCC